>NW_026731690.1:2500-235000 GCF_028476545.2 Physella acuta
CGCTAGTTGATAAAGTTTCTAATTCTCGTTTTAGATCTTCACTAGTTGATATATTTTCTAATTCTGGTTTTATATCTTCAGTAGTTGATAAAATTTCTAATTCTGTGATGGTTGATAAAGTTTCTAATTCTGGTTTTATATCTTCACTAGTTGATAAAATTGCTAATTCTGGTTTTAAATCTTCAGATTTTGTACATACTGCTGATACAGCAGGTTCCATATCTTTAAAAATTAAAAATCCTGTTGTTTTATCTTGAGAAGTTAGAAATGTCATATGGTGTTTTACATCATCAAAAGAGGAAAATTTTGTACATTCTGACTTTGTGTCTGCAGAAGATGAAAAATCTGGCGTAACAACGGTTTTATAATCCTGTGAATTAATAAATGTCATGTTTGGTTTGATATCACGGAAAGTTAAAAATGATAATTCTGTTTTTATGTCAGAAGAAGATGAAAATTCTGTAGATAGAAGTGGCTTCACATCTTCAGAATTTGAAAATTCTTTAAACTCATCAGACTGTAAATCTAAATCAGCAGTTGCCTCTCCCATGCTGCTTCTTATAAATAAACTGAGGATTAGATATTTAAATGTTAAAGTGGTGATTATATAGATCTATATATATATATATCTATATATATATATATATATATATATATATATATATATATATATATATATATATATATATCCAATATATAATACAACATAATTAGTTTAAAATGTTAGTACAATTTCTAGACCTACCCCATGCATGTAAACCACAATACAAACAACTCTGTTTATAGTGGCAGTGGTCACTTTCTCTACTGTTGGTAATATAGAAATGTGTAGAAATATCTAAGAATTTTTTTTTAGTAGGCCTGAACTATAACAAGTGATAGGCCTACAACACAAATGTACACTGTCGTATGCCTGCTTTTACAACATACCCAGGTATATGGCTAATTTCCACTACAAAATCTAAAACCTTATGTTGCACCATTTCACCACCAATGTCCCCCACCTTGATATGAGCGATGACGTAAAAAAACATATTGTGGAAGTTCGTAAGTACACATCGCAGGATTACAGAAACGTTATTTTTACTAAGAAATCACTTCAGAAGTGGGGTTGGTGTGGTCGAGTCGGTAAAGCACATGGTTGCTAAACCGATATGTCTTGAGTTTGAACACTCGGGCAGATGAGGCTCGTTAGCAGAGGACAGCCACTCTTCTAGGAGAGACAACTCCAAAATCAAACAACTTCTGCCTTGTAGTTTGTTCTTGGGTGGACAAAAGCTATGGAAGCAAATCCAAAAAGAAAAGCAGGAAGAAATCAGAGTCAATGGCTTCACTGGCACATAACAGGATGACACATATATTTCATTATGAAGAAGAAGGTTTCAGAAGTAACTATGCTAATACTAATGTCAGAGATGTAGCGCCCCACCTCCCCCCAAAGCAAATAGCTGATTTTTTTTTACAAGTGGTGGGAGGAGAAAATAGGATGAGTGCAGTGACAGCAGCAATTTTCACAAACACTGTATTTCAAGGTTTTTTTTTAAATTTCAAGGACCTTTTACAACAGTTAAAAAACAACTATATATAGACCCAGAAAGATCGTGTAAAAAAATTATAGCAGGCGTACATATTTTGTTTGAAGACCCAAAACCAGACACGTTTTTTGAAAATTTTGCTTTAACAGTTTTGTGACTTTCTTGGAATTTGGTTTTTAAAAAATGATTATCACGTGAAAAATGGCAGATTTTAAGCGTATTTTATTCTACCTGAAGATGAAAGAGCTATTTTTGCCAGAAAAAAATTTTTATTAGCTTCCGACAATGAAGGTCAAACATAAACATGGGTAAAGTTTTAAGTTGCTTAAAAACTTAAAATATCGATCTGTAAGGTTCCAAACTTGCAATGTTAGGTAGGGTATTATTAGATTGATCTGTTTCTGAATTAAAATTGTAAATATTCTGTACTCATTTTGAGAAAAAAAATTACCCACATGTCACGTAAACAATATTTTTTTTGTGAGTGACGTTATTGCTATTGATACGTCACGAAAACAATATTTTTTTGTGAGTGACGTCATTGCTATTGATACGGAAGCTGTATAGTAGTATCCTCTGTCACTGCTTAAGTAAGTTTTCTTTTTACTTGACACTTTTTTTTTACCTATTTTGCTAGCGTAATTAGGCTAATTAAGTCTCATTATGGATCTTTCACCTGGCTTTTGGATTATACTATAACTCTAAAAGCCCCTAAGCCACAACAATCTATTATTTTGTTTTTTAATCTGTGTTAATCCCTGAAATTATTGAGCATTAGCCTTTGTGTGCTTATTTACAAATATTTATGCCTAATTATTTGTTGTTTTCAAATGTGTTATAGCTTAAATAATTTTTATTAATTCTTATTGATTGCATAGATTTTAGTTAGTCTAATTAGTCTAATATAATATTATTCTCACTGTTCTTTGTTGATATACTTTTATTAGGCTAAATAATGTTTATATTATTAAGATTTAAGAGGTCTGAAAAATTAAATGATTTTAGTGTTGGGTCTAGGCTTACATTACTAATTAGTACCTAGTAATTAGATTTACTAATTAGGACTTGGGCTAACAAAGGACTTGGACTAGATTTAGAACACGCTCATACTGTGCTGTGAGTTTTCTCTCACCGGTTGACAAAAGAACGCAGGTGGGCTGCAATGTTTGTAATTTGCCTATATCTTTCGGTCACAAGCGATCATTTTAATGTGATAGGCCTCTTAATTTTATAGGCCTGATGAATTGTATTTGATAGGTTAACTTTTCTGGTTGACAAAACTACTTGAGTGAGCATCTGTCTGTCACTACGCAAGCGAGATGCCTGTCATGTGCACTGTCAGTTATGTTGTTTAGAATGCATTTCTCGTTAACTTGATCAATTTAATGCGATTACTGTTTAAAAAAAAATAGATACAAATCTTAACAATATTTTAAACTCAGCATGGACAAAGCTTTGTGAATAACACACAGGTTTCAAGTCCAGTAAGGGAGGAGGGTTAGATTCATTTTACAATGACATTGCTATCATTTATAAATTACCCTAATTAAACATTGCTAAAACACACTAATTAAGCCTAATCAAAACTGAAATAAACATGTAGGCCTATATGAATATCTTTTAAAAGTTTAGATCTAGATCTATATTATATAGGCTGAGGCTATTCGTACTTTACTACAAATAGCCCTATGAAGGCTATTCGTACTCTGACCAATCAGCGTGAGGCATTTTTTCTGTGATTCTTGAATTCCCCTTTTCATGCTGTATAGATCTAGAACTAATTATTTTTTAGATCTAACCGTATCACTAACCCTATACCTAACCCTATGCCTAACCCTAAACCTAACCCTAATGCTTAACCCTAATCCTTAAGTAATTTTTTTTTAATGCAAAAATGAAAAAAAAAAAAACTCAGAGCCAAAGGGAATAGAACCTACGCCTCGAAAACAAACTAGCCAATACAATCACTTCGACCACCGGAACAGTTACAACCAGTTTCAAAATTAGAATGTTATACACAAGCTAATAAAAATAATTATGCACGCATGCGCAGGACAATGAATTTAAGAATAAATTTGATTGGTTGTCTAAAAATAGCGAAGTACAAATAGCCTTCTGAGGGCTATTTGTAGTAAAGTACCAATAGACACTCTCATTATATATTCTTAAACATTTAAAACGTGCTTATTTTTGGATCATTCATTAGCCTATATTAAAAAAATAGTAAATATGTTACATGACATAACCAAGTTACGAGCATCCTTTCAATTATGTTTTATTGACACATACCGACACTCCACCCTCCCCTCACTTCATCCTTACTAACATCCAAGGTCCCTCTCCTGTCAATTTTGTGGACCAGATCTAAGAATGATTGTCACGGAAAAAGCTGTCCCAGCTAAGCTAAAAAGCACCAATAATTAAAACCCTGTATTTTAGCCCCAAATTTACAAATTAGCTAAAACCATCAAATGTAGTTAGTAGTTAGTTAGAGATATATCTCTAATTTTCATGGGTATTGTTTAAATAAAATAATGATAAGGTAGGCCTACAATTTAATGAATAGGCGTAATATTTAATATTAATGATGAGTCACCTTTCTTGCACATTACTATTACACTTTTATTACACTAGCCTCCGTGTTAGCCTCTACTGATTTTACATAGATCTACCTAATACTCAAAGGATAGATTAGCCAGGCTTAATTAGTATTTCGGTAAAATCTTAGTTTAGCGTCGTAAATTCAGCCAAAACTAGTAATGTGGGAGAGAGTGAATTAATGTATATGTCTTTAAATATGAGTTTATTTTCGTATATTTTAATAAAATATTATAGATAATTCAAGAATTGATCACCATTGATGGTTAAGTCAATTTAAATAACCTGAAATTAATTTGTATCAACCCTGTTCGAGATAGTACATTTGCTATTAAAAACAGCAGCCATCTTAAGAAAATGTCATTTAGAGTAGTTTCCCTTTCATTTCTATTTGTATGAAAATGTATTTAAATATGATTGTCTTGTTGTATAGTCCGTCCTACAAAGCATTCTTTTTTTTTTAAATTCTGCCCTTTAAAACTGAATTTCCTAACAAACAACTCATCACTTCTAGAAGTATTGTGAGATGCAACTTGTATCCATGTACAAAATCACATTTTTTTGTAATTATGTTTATTTGATCTTACTATATAGTTTGAATGTTTTCTTATTGTTTGAATGTTCACTATTTTTATTTCAGGTTTTTCTTTTCATCAATTAGTGATTCTATCGTAACTTATGACATTTTTTTTTACTTCTCTTTACCTTAATCAAACCCCAACCTCCATCATATTTTTGTTGTCAATGTCACAACAAGTCATAATGTAAAAAAATTATGCTTCACTCTGCCTTATCTAAGATCTCTAACCATAATTTTGACAACAATAAATGTTTGTCATCATTTATATATACAGAGAGACAAAATGTATTATCCAAAGCTTTGTGAATAACACACAGGTTTCAAGTCCAGTAAGGGAGGAGGGTTAGATTCATTTTACAATGACATTGCTATCATTTATAAATTACCCTAATTAAACATTGCTAAAACACACTAATTAAGCCTAATCAAAACTGAAATAAACATGCATATGAATAACTTTTAAAAATTTAGATCTAGATCTATATTATATATTCTTAAACATTTAAAACGTGATTATTTTTGGGTCATTCATTAGCCTATATTAAAAAAATAGTAAATATGTTACATGACATAACCAAATTACGAGCATCCTTTCAATTAGCCTCCGTGTTAGCCTCTACTGATTTTACATAGATCTACCTAAAACTAAAACGATAGATTAGCCAGGCTTAATTAGTATTTCTGGTAATCTATCGTTTTAGGTACGTAAAATCGCCGCGACTTGTAATGTGAAAAACAGGTGACTCCTTAAATTTTAATAATTATTTCACATTTTGAGGAGGATTTATGTTTTTTAAAATACAAAAATGTTTCCTTGTTTCATTTATGTATCTGTTTTTAAACAATTGAATTAAAACTTTTCATTAATAAATGAAGACTAGCAATGTTTCCAACAGATGCAACCATGCTCATTTACTATAGCACTACTATAGCAGCCATCTTGTTTAAGTTTTATTTTTATAAGATTCAGGGGGAAGCCACTCTATTTTACACGTCTGCTGTTTATATAGCAAATCTTGCTCGCAGACACTGCTGTTTAAAGTTAATTTCTGGCCTATTTGATATATTTAGCCATTGATTTAGGTTTATTATCCATTTATCTATAATATTTGACACAAACATATCACAATACACCTCTATTTAAGCCTTGACAATGAGGTAACATTTTCGTACATTAATAGCCGCGGGCGATTTTACGTACCCAAAACGATAGACGTATTTCTATTTACTAGCATAAGCCTATAATAAGAAACGGGTATTTACTATTTTCTATTACTAAAATTGAAGATGGGTTCAAAATCACTGTTTATTGTTTATCCCTCTCTGCTAACTTACTTTACTATTTTGTCTTATACTAAGATTCTTCTTTTTCTTCTTCTTCTTCGTTCTTAATTATTAGTGTTGAAGGGGGTCGAGATTTATCTGCCAGTGGGTTTGAACTCGAGACTTTGTTCGAATTTATCAACCATGAGCTTTTTGCCGACTCGACCACGCCTCCAACACAATTAAGCGTTACGTGTCAACTGGTTATGCGCCATTGAGGCCATTGACTCCGATTTTAGCCTGCTTTTCTTTTTGGATTTGCTTCCATAGCCTTTGTCCAACCAAGAACAAACTACAAGGCAGCAGTTGTTTTGGAGGGTAAACTATCGTTTTGGGTACGTAAAATCGCCCGCGGCTATTTATGTACGAAAACGTTACCTCATTGTCAAGGCTTTAATAGAAGTATATTGTCATACTTTTGTGTCAAATATTATAGATAAATGAATAATAAACCTAAATCAATGGCTAAATATATCGATATAGGCCAGAAATTAACTTTAAACAGCAGTGTCTGAACTGTCTGAGAGCAAGATTTGCTATATAAACAGCAGCCATTTGTAAAATAGAGTGGCTTCCCCCTGAATCTGGCGCTAAAGCTTATAAAAATAAAACTTAGACAAGATGGCTGCTATAGTAAATGAGCATGGTTGCATCTGTTGGAAACATCGCTAGTCTTCATTTATTACGGAAAAGTTTTAATTCAATTGTTTAAAAACAGGTACATAAATGAATCAAGGAAACATTTTTGAATTTTTAAAACATAAATCCTCCTCAAAATGTGAAATAATTATTAAAATTTAAGGAGTCACCTGTTTTTCACATTACAAATCGCGGGCGATTTTACGTACCCAAAACGATAGATTACCGTTTTGGAGGTATCTCTCCTAGAAGAGTGGGCTGTTCCCAGCTAACGAGCCTCATCTGCCCGAGGGTTCGAACTCGAGACTTTTCGGTTTAGCAACCATGAGCTTTACCGACTCGACCACGCCAAACTCTACTAAGATTCTAATATAAGATGTAAGATCTAATTTTAAGTCCTAATGAAAACGAAACCGAGCCGCCATCTTTGTAAATTGCTTCGAGACGCTGGGCCGTGAGATAAAAAAAAATAAAAATATAATTTTAATAATCAAACAAACCCGTAGATCTCTAGACCTAGACCTACTTATTCAGTATTCAATCTTTCTTGTTACAAGACTAGAATCTAGATCTAGATGATAAAGATAAATAGTATTAAATAGATCTAGATCTAAATAAAGTTTTTAAATATACTCTTCAGCCAATTAAGAATAAAAAAATAGTATTCACCTTTTATTAATTCGCATTGTAACTCTTATATATATATATATATATATATATATATATATATATATATATATATATATATATATATATATATATATATATATATATATATATACTATAATGCCCCATCTTATCCATTCTCTATCGCACATAGTGCTCACGGGATACCACGGGTCGCCAAATTGCACCCTGCCGGGGCGTCACCCGTGCAAAATTTTGTTTTCCTTGGAGTATTCTCAGCAACATTCCAAAGTTTCATGGCAATCGGATGAAAGGTGTAGTAATGCATAAAAGGCAAATAAAGTCTTAATCATTGGTTTACCAGTCATATATTCTTAGACGAATGGCTTTGTTTTCTAAAACTGTTATTTAATTGTAAACAACCCCTGCACGGCTTTGTCTACACTACTGCCCAGCATATAAAAGCATTGAGTGTATGCTAATCACTCACCGTAGTATCACAGTTAATCACTCACCGCCTAAGCATCGGAGACGTGGAGTGGCGTTCTCGTGAGCCCCCGATTACACTTCTATAGGGGCGCCGCGTACGGAACCGGGCTTGGTTTTGCCGGCGGACGCGCCTGATTCAATTTAGTAAAAGAATATAGACTTGATCGCCCTAATGTAATATATCTAAAATGCTTATAATCTAAACTTATTGGTTACAAAATTAATATTCAAGGTGTTCTAAAACAAATTTCATTTTCCAAACTTAGTTATCTAGCACTAATAACGCCTCATGATAAATCAGGAAAACACAATTACTTTCCTTAAAAAAAAAATTACATCGCGGGAAAAACAAAACTTTTTATTACCGTGTTTTGGTGTTGGGGAAAAAAAAATTTACATAATTAGCGGAGATTGATAAAGTGCAATATGATAAGTAAAACACATGTTTTAAATAGTGCCTTCTATTTATTGTATACACTGAACTATTTGAATTTGTAATCAATAACAGTTTAGAAGCCGCTCCTAAATGTACTCTGTTTACTTCTATCTTTCCGTTTGCAGATAAGCTTGAGGTATCATAATCGTTCTCTAATTTGGATAAGGCACGTCCGCAAGCGCCCCGACTGTGAGCACTTTGCGTTTATGTTTGCATTTAAGATTGTATTTATGTTGATGTTTATTTGGATTATTTGAGTTATGGTTTGCCTTAGTATTTCTATTTGTATTTGCTTTTTTGTTTACGATTGTGTTTTCTTTGTGTTTGGGTTTTTGTTTGCATTTGGATTAGTTTTCGTTTACTTTTTTGTTTTCGTTTGTGTTATGTTAGCATTTTCGTTTGTGGTCGGTTCGGGTTAATTAGAAAAGTAATATATTTCCTAAACCCGAGCAAAGCCGGGTACCCTATATGCTGATTACTAAACGTCTATACGAGGCCCGAATGTTTTTTACAATAATGGATCCTATGTTAAAGGCCTAGCAAAACAAATAACATTATTGTTATAATATGTGGTAGTGGTCTTGGAAAATGTAACAGCCTATAGGCTGAGGAAAAGTAAAAATATCTAATTTCTCTGTTAATACATCTTCATATTTTCAACAATTGTATTAAATTGGAAGTCATATTAACATGTGTATGTAGGGTGTGACAAGGTGGTGTAAAATGTGCTATTGGATATATTCATATAAATTTTTTCAAATGGTTTACAGTACCCATGATTAGAATAAGAAAGACACTACATTTCTTTTTGCATTTAAATGAAGTTGAATAAGTATAACAGAAGAATTTTTATACTGTTAGAAAAGTCAAATGTTAACTTTACATGACATGCCAAGCAAGCCTTTGTTGTCTGACACTGACCTCAACTACCTGGCATGTTAAGGCATTAAATAATCAGAAGAGGGTCAAATTAACCGCAGCACTCAACACACAGTGGTCTTATTGGAATTAATAATGTTAGAATACAGACATTGGTAGTAAAACACTAAGAAGAATTTGATAGATGTAATGGATTGATGTTTCTATTAATAATACACTGGACGAAACCATGTTGATTGTATTTAGATCTTTAATCAGCTACCATCACGGAACAGCAAGTCACATGACATACATATAAGGGACATCACTCAAAAACAACATTATAAATATAAGACTAATACAAGAAGAGTGAGTTCCCTTGACTTCACAATTCTCAATATATTACAATAGATTTAGTTTTTACTACATGTTACAATTCCATAGCAGTTTACTACAGTAACATTTTCATTAAAATGTTTTAAAAAAATAAAGAAAACAAAATTAAACACAAAAAGCATAAAATATGCTAAAAATAGGATACCAAAATATCTATAACTATTACAGTCTTTATTGCCTTTTAGTTTGTAACTTGTATGTGGTGTGACTGTTTGCAAATAGAAAAGAAAGTGGGATAGTGTCAAGCATTAGAAACTGATAGTTGTTTTAAGGAATGAACCCACTTACACTTCTCAGGCTGACACTAAAGAAAAAATTGAACTGTAAATGTTTAGCTGCAAGGATGGTCTAAATTGGCTAGTTCTACTATTATAATTTTGTAAGAATAGTCAGCTATTACCTTATAATTTCAATTAAATGTTGCAATGAACTTTAATTTAGCAGTTTTTGCATATATATGCATATATATGAAAATATATACGAGTGACCTAGAAATAGAACTAAAACATGCTATCCTAGAATTAATATATACAGGTTATGCATGAATTGAAGATTAGAATGTCTTCAATTAGTGTTTCAACATTTGAACAAAATTTAAATTATGCTAAAAATACAATACCAAAATGTCAAAAAATAACCACTGCAGGTTTTGTCTTCTTGACTTTGAATTTATAACTTGTATGTGATGTTATTATTTCAAGCATTAGAAACTGACAAAGATCAACAGAACACAATATTAAATCCACAAACTGAATAAGAGACTTAAAGGATTCCGTTAAAAACCCAGCTTTGTTTTTTATAGTAATTTGTATAAGTGTGACAGAAAATTTTATATATTTCATAGTGTCCATCTTGATACGTAGATTTATAGAATCTAGATCTAAATCAAATTTGAATGAAATAGTTCATTTCTTAAAATTCTAAAATCTGAAGATGACATTAGTGTTGTGTTTTTTCCATAGTGTAAACATGTGGCCTATGAAGTAACCAGGACCCTATCAGGCAAAAATATTAATCCCAACAAACCAGTAAAGGATAAAGTAGGAAATATCCTAAAAAATGACACAGAACAGAGACAGATGGGTACAGCACTTTGATGAGATTTTAAACCATCCTCTCTCATCAAACATCCCTGATATACCACCTGCAAACCACCTACTAAATGTGTGTACAGATCCACCCACAAAGTAAGAAACAATAAGAGCAATAAAGAACATGAAAAATGGCAAAGCAGCTGGCCCAGACGGCATCACACCAGAGGCAGACCCAGCCATATCAGCAGACATACTACATCCTCTACTTAAGCAGATTTGGGAAGAAGGGATAATCCTATCTGACTGGTAACTGGGATACCTGATAAAACTGCCAAAGAAGGGAGACTTGATACAATGCAACAACTGGAGAGGGATAATGCTTCTTTCAGTCCCAAGTAAGGTGCTGACAAGAATCATCCTAGAGAGACTTAGAGATGCCTTGGACAAAAAGCTGAGACAAGAACAAGCTGGTTTTTGTCAATACAGGTCATGTACTGACCCAATTGCCACGCTGCGCATCATTATTGAACAGTCCCTTGAGTGGCAACCCCCCTCCCTTATACATGACTTCGAAAAGGGCGTTTGTGAATAGAGATGTTATCTGGAAGTTAATGAGCCACTATGGAATACCCAAAAAAATTGATATCTGTCACACAGAAACTATATGAAGATTCCACAAGGGAAAACTAACAAAACCATTCACGGTGACGGGAGTAAGACAGGGATGTATGCTATCGCCAGAGATATTCTTGATGGTAATCAAGTGGATCATGCTGAAAACCACAAAAAACAACACAGGAATCCAGTGGAGTTTCACCAAAGGCTGGAGGATCTTGATTTTGCCGATGACATCTGCCTACTATCTCACAAGCATCAACATACGCAAGCCAAACTAAATCGGCTATCTCAAGAAGCCTCCAAAGTTGGGACTAAAACTAAAAATCAATAAAAATAAAACAGAGGTCATCAGAATCAATAACAGCCAGGACCTGCCCATACAGCTAAATGGAGAAGATTTACGTGAAACAAACACATTCACATATCTGGGAAGCGTGATCAATAAGGACGGGGGAGCAGACATAAAATGTCTCACATGGGCACAGATAAAGGGAGCAGCCCAAAACCGAGTCCGCTGGAGATGTGTGGCTGCAGCCCTTTGCTCCCCAGGGGCCACAAAGGAATTATGATGATGAAACATGTGGCATTTGACGTCATTGTTTAATGCATTCTTGTCACAAACATAAACACTTTTCCGGTTGTATAATTAAAATTGTGTTTCTACATTCTAATATGCCTTTATTTTTCATCTTTAAATAAAATCTAGATTATACATTTAAAACATCTAACATATGATCTTCAACTAAAGTCCTTATTAAGTTCTCAATACCTTGCTGAAGGTACTGATATCATAGAATGTGAAAATATTTTGCAGGTGGACAGAAGAGAGAAAGAGAGAGAGAGAGAGAGAGAGACATGGGCTTTTAAATATTAGGATTAAGAACAATCTGCTCTTACCTTTCAACTACATTCAAATTTATGTAATGAACATTTTGCAATATTTGCATATATACATAAATATATATGACCTAGAGTAGAAGTAGAACTTAAATATTATCCTATTATTAAAATATACATATTGTGAATAGATGCTTCAACAATTTAAATAATGTAACAGATTATTAATCACACTTCTCTGTAAAGTTTTCATGACAACCATCAGATTTATAAAATTTATCTCTAGTATGAATTTTTTTGTGCCTACTTAAACTAGAACTGTCTGAAAACCTTTTATGACAAAGATCACATTCAAATGGCTTAACTCCTAAATGAATATTTTTGTGTCTATTTAGAACATAAATGTCAGAAAACTTTTTATGACAAACATCACATTCATATGGCTTAATTCCTGCATGAATCATCTTGTGTGTATTTAAATTAGAACTGTCTGAAAACCTTTTCTTACAAAAAACACATTCAAAAGGCTTTTTTAAATGAATTTTTTTGTGCTTGTTTAGAGTAGAACTGTCTGAAAACTTTTTATGACAAAGATCACATTCAAATGGCTTAACTCCTAAATGAATATTTTTGTGTCTATTTAGAACATAAATGTCAGAAAACTTTTTATGACAAACATCACATTCATATGGCTTAACTACTAAATGAACGCTTTTGTGTCTATTCAAATTAACACTATGTGAAAACCTTTTATGACAAAGATCACATTCATATGGCTTAATTACTGCATGAATTTTCTTGTGTCTATTCAAATTAAGACTACATGAAAACCTTTTATGACAAAGATCACATTCATAAGGCTTAACTACTAAATGAATATTTTTGTGTCTCCTCAGAGAAGAACTGTGTGAAAACTTTTTTTGACAAACATTACAATCATATGGTTTAATACCTGAATGAACTCTTTTATGTAAATAAAAACTATAACTATAAGAAAACTTTTTGAGACAAATATCACACTCATATGGCTTAACACCAGAATGAACAATTTTATGTTTGCTTAGAGCAGAACTGTCTGAAAACTTTTTGAGACAAACATAACATTCATATGGTTTATCACCTGAATGAACTCTTTTGTGTGTTATTAAACAACGATTTAAAAAAAAACCTTTATGACAAACATCACATTTATATGGCTTTACACCAGAATGAACAATTTTATGTTTTCTTAGAGTAGAACTGTCAGAAAACCTTTTATGACAAACATAACATTCATACGGCTTATCTCCAGTATGAACCCTTTTGTGTTTCATTAAATTAGAATTGCCAGAAAACCTTTTATGACAAAGATCACATTCATATGGCTTAATTCCTGCATGATGTATCTTGTGTGTATTTAAATTAGAAGTGTCTGAAAATCTTTTCTGACAAAAAACAAATTCAAATGGCTTAACTTCTAAATGAATTTTCTTGTGCTTGTTTAAATTAGAAATGTCTGAAAACCTTTTATGACAATCATCACATTCATGTGGCTTATCACCAGAATGAACTCTTTTGTGCTTTGTAAAATTAGATTTGAAAGAAAACTTTTTATGACAAACATCACATTCAAATGGTTTATCTCCTGAATGAACTCTTTTGTGTCTACTTAATGTAGAACTACATGAAAACCTTTTAAGACAAACATCACATTCATATGGCTTATCTCCAGAATGAACTCTTTTGTGCTTTGTAAAATTAGATTTGAAAGAAAACTTTTTATGACAAACATCACATTCATATGGCTTATCTCCAGAATGAACTCTTTTGTGTTTATTAAAATTAGAACGGTCTGAAAACCTTTTCTGACAAAAAACACATTCAAAAGGCTTAACTTCTAAATTATTTTTTTTTAGAGTAGAACTTTCTGATAAATTTATATGACAATCATCACATTCATGTGGCCTATCTCCAGAATGAACTCTTTTGTGTTTTGTAAAATTAAATTTGATAGAAAACTTTTTATGACAAACATCAGATTCAAATGGTTTATCTCCTGAATGAATTCTTTTGTGTTTTGTTAAATCACAATTCCTTGAAAACCATTTGTGACAAAAATCACATACATATGATTTATCTCCTGAATGAACTAGTTTGTGTCCTGTTAAAACAGAATAGCAAGAAAACCTTTTATGACAAACATCACATTCATATGGTTTATCTCCTGAATGAACTAGTTTGTGTCTTTTTAAAACCGAATTGCGAGAAAACTTTTTATGACAAACACCACATTCATATCGCTTAACACCAGAATGAACAATTTTATGGTGGCTTAGACCAGATTTGTTTGAAAACCTTTTATCACAAGCATCACATTCAAATGGTTTATCTCCTGAATGAAGTCTTTTGTGTTCCATTAATCTAGAATTGAAAGAAAACTTTTTATCACAAACATCACATTCATACGGCGTATCACTTGAATGAACTCGTTTGTGTGTTGTTAAATGAGAATTGCTAAAAAACTTTTTATGACAAACATCACATTCATACGACGTATCTCCTGAATGAACTCGTTTGTGTGTTGTTAAATGAGAATTGCTAAAAAACTTTTTATGACAAACATCACATTCATATGGTTTATCTCCTGAATGAACTCGTTTGTGTGTTTTTAAATGAGAATTGGTTAAAAACTTTTTATGACAAACATCACATTCAAATGGTTTATCTCCTGAATGAACTCTTTTGTGTTTTGTTAAATAGTAATTGATAGAAAACTTTTTATGACAAACATCACATTCATGTGGCTTATCTCCAGAATGAATTTTTTTATGTTCATTTAACCTAGAATTATCTGAAAACCTTTTATGGCAAGCATCACATTCAAGTGGCTTCTCCCCTACTTGAGCTTGTTTATTCAAGTTAGATCTTTGAAAAAACTGTTCATGACGATCATCAGACAGATATGTTTTGTCTTCAGAGAGTGTTAGCTTTTCTTCAAGTCCATTTTGTTGTTTGTCCTCAGAATCTAAAAATTTTGTCCATAAATCTGGTTTTATATCTTTGTTGGTTGATAAAGTTTCTAATTCTGGATTTATATCTTCAGTAGATGATAAAGTTTCTAATTCTGGTTTTATACCTTCACTGGTTGATAAAATTGCTGATACATCAGGTTCCACATCTTTAAAATTTAAAAATCCTGTTGTTACATTTTGAGAAGTTAGAAATGTCATATTATGTTTCACATCATCAAAAGATGATAATGTACATTCTGCATTTATGTCTTTAGAAGACGAAACGTCTAGCATAACATCAGTTTCAACGTCTTGTGAAGTTATAAACGTCTTGTTTGGTTTCATATCATGGAAAGTCAAAAATGTTGATAATTCTGTTTTTATGTCAGCAGAAGATGAAAACACTGCAGGTAGATCTGGCTTCACATCTTCAGAATTTGAAAATTCTGTTAATTCAACTGACTGTACATCTAAATCACCAGTAGCCTCTTCCATGTTGCACTGCTTCTTATAAATGAACTGGGGATTAAATTTTTTAATGTTGAGTGGTGATTATATAAATCAGAACTAGTTTTTGTTTTTTGCGGAATGAAATCTTAAGTCTAGTATTTTAATTATAATTCAATTGTAGCATGTGCAGAAAAATTAAAATTATGGGTGTTATTATTGTATTAGTAATTTTTTTTAGTATATTGATTTTTTTCTTCACTGTGGGCTGACAGTAGCTGCATGGATAATTTTAAAATCCTTTTTTTGTCTTGGCATCTGAGCAAGCTAGATAATTAAATGTGGTCTCTAATGGTCTGTTAAATGTCATGGTATATCCGAAATAACAGAATATTTGATTTTAAAATTTCATAATTCAACCTATTCTATACATCCATAGTAACTTAGAATAAACTAGTATGCAGTTTTTTTTCTGACAGGGGCAGACAATCTACCCCCACAATCTCACAGTGAAAAAAAATTGAAATTTTTTTTTTTTTAAAAGTACTATTTCCTGTCATTTCTATTAGCACTGCAATGACATAAAAAATTTTTTTTTTTTTAAACAAAGAAAGGCTTCAAATGAAAAATTAGGTAAGTTTGAACCTGTTAGTTATAATTTTAGCAGAAATGAGAATAACTTTACAAAAGAAACATTTAAAATTTAACTAAATTAAAAGCAAAAAGTTTATTGATAAGCAAAAAATTAAACAAAAAGATCAAGAAATTAGATAATTAAAGTCAGCTGTTAGAAAACATCTAAAAACAATTAATGAATTAGAAGTAGAAAACAATCTCAAATGTTTACTATTAGAGGAAGAGGAGGATAATGAAATAAAAACTAAAACTGGTAGGACTTATGACAAATGAGAAAAAGCATTTATCATCCCCTGCTAAGCCATATCCCAGTAGGAGTGTAGGAGGCACTTTTAATAATTTATCTTCTACGGTCCAAAAAAAGTGGCTCAAATGTGTGCTACACTACAACCAGATAGCTAGGATGGAATATGAACCAGGAGTGCTGGCAATGGTTCAAGCAGGTGAAGCTATTGACAACTGTGAGGTTGCGACCATTGCATCTGATGCAACTACAGTTGTTGATAAGAATTTAGACACATTTTACTTGTCCACATCTCCCCAGATGAACTACACCATCTCTACAGCCAGACTTGCAGGCGGCAGGACGTATGACTATGCCAGGCATATTCTGACTGCTCTAAAGGAAGTGGCTTATACTTATGCCGAGTACAACCAGATGCCACAACTTGTGGTGATGAGCTCTCTGAAGGCAAAGTACAGGAGCTACTTAACTGACAGAGCACCTGTCAACAAGTGTGTCCTCCAGATGCTGGAAGATGAGCTGAATGTGCTCCAGCAAACTGCAATATTCACCCTTTGGACACCATTGCAACAAGTGCCTGCACCTACCTCAGCAAGCTGAACAGAGAGTGGAACATCCAGGCTGCCAGTGGAAAAGATGGTGCAGCTGTGTCTTTAATTTATAACTTATCTAAACTGAGCTTAGTATTAAAGAAAAATTTATAAAATATATTGTATTGATGTGTGCATATCTATCTATTTAATATACATAAACTAAATTTCAGATATAGATATAAAGAAGCCCCATGTGCATTCAAGTGCTTCTTGAAGCAGAATGAAGTGGCCCATGGTACTTTCCTGTGCTATGTTGGAAACAGGCTGCATGCCTTATTCCACATGACTGGGATAGCAATCCACCATGAAGTTCTGTTAACATTTCTTGAACACCAAAGGTAATATCATTTCCTTAGACTTGAATAAAATAAATGACTGTAATCCACATTATGTTAACATTTATTTCATTATGTTTAAATTTTATTGCAGTCTTTCAAACAACCCAATTTGCCAGAACCTGATGAAAGGATTCTCCAAAAGAGAAGTTCTGGTCCAGCTGCAGGGATTAGGCTTGATTGGCAAGTTTATCACAGGTCCTTAGATAACTTAGGTGTACAAGAATGCACATGGGAGAAGTCACATGGGAATGGTAAATATAATTTTTACTTTTTATAATTTAGAAGTTGCAAATTTCTTCTTTAACAGAATTAAGGTACAAATTTCTTCTTTAACATTACTTGTGAATTTTGCAGAGTGTGCTGTTCCAGACAGCCATAGAAAAGATCAAGAAGATGAAGCTGGACCTCAGCGGACCGATGAGGATGTTTTTGGACAGAAGATAGTGGCTGATAAGGTTCACCAGTCTCAGTTGGTGGAGAGGGACAATAGGCTCATGCAAGATGTCCTGTCTGAGCTGTTACAGTCTATGAAGGATGTTATGGAACGGCAGATGTCCCCTTACTTGACTGGTAACTATTCTAACCCTTCCGATTAAATTTTAAAGTGTACTCAGCTCCTGCCCACAACATCCATGCTGAGAGGACGCTGGGATTGATGGACTTCCTGATGCGCCAAGCTCCAAATGCCACAGTGGGTTTTCTGGATTCCAAGGTGAAGGCAACCCTTCACTGGCTGGAAAGAAAGTCAGAAGCAGAGCAGCAGAGGCTGATCAGCTTTGCCATAACCAACTGCACTCACACCAGGAAAGCATGTAGTTTGTATGAGCAGGAGATTGACAGCGACATCACCCAGCGACAGGCTGAAGCACTTAAAAAAAAGGGAGAAAAAGGGCTGCTCCCTTCGGGACTAGCGAGTGCTGAAGGCTTTGTTGCGGGGTGATGTTCCTGCTGATCATGATCAGTTTTCCAGGATAGATGCCAGACAGATGCCTTTTCTGGAGCAAGTCCTAGAGGGACATGACTAGGCTGGTTATCTGTTGGTCCACAAGAGGGAGCTAGCTGGTAAGGACTGCAACTACTTTGGAAGGGTTTTGGATAGGCTACCAGCAAGCAAAAACAAGCCAGATC
Source organism: Physella acuta (assembly GCF_028476545.2). NCBI lineage: Eukaryota > Metazoa > Mollusca > Gastropoda > Physidae > Physella > Physella acuta. Next base: position 20,847 of record NW_026731690.1, read on the forward strand.
ACTTTGTCATCAGCTACTGGGGAGGAGATGAGGACAGTTTGGAAGACTGTGAGATTCCCCTACATTCTCTAATTGTGGATCTTGTGGACGGTGACCTCAGCTTTGATTAGTAGTTAGAGGTGAGCTATTGAATTGTTTTAATCAGCTCAAATAAAACAAAAAAATTGTTTTCAATACAATGTGTGGCCCACACCCCCTCAAGAAAGCACGTGTTTATTAAGCTGTTTATCTCACTTTACAACAGTAGGCCTAATTAAAATTAGTTTTCAAATGTGTATTAGGCCCTACTTCTTATTGGGTAAGATTAAGCACATAATAACTTGATATTTCTGTGTTTATGACTTTTTATTTGTACACAATCAGCATGCTATGCTTCTAAAATTGATAAATGGTAAGTATACCAAGTTACAAAACCTGCAATCTAAAATACATACTTTCAGTTTAAACAATAATAAAAACGATCATCAATGAAGAAAGTGTAAACATTCTATTTTTATGTGTGACAAAAAAAAAAAACAATCCGTAAATCTAGCCAAATGACTGGATTCTCGCTCTGAACACAATTTCCCCGCGCCTCGTTTTCACCAAACAAGATTATAATAAAATGGCATTATGGGGGGGGGGGGGGGGGGACATCTCATAAACTCCATAAATTATTACCAGCTAATTGTAATGTGCGTAAAATTGATGCTTTCAAGTTTTATATGCACATAGTCTGGTTTGCTATGGAAGCGTTATTTTCCATAGATCTAGATCTAGAACTATTTTCACTTAGACGCCACTTGCGAGACAAAGAAATTAGGTCAAAAGTACATCTGACAATTCTTAAATATTCCAAGGGATACAACAAAGTAAAATACCTTTACCACCTAACCCAACAGCCAGGGTCATGTATAATTCATATAAACCTTATCCCTGGCTTAACACAGGCCCATGCAAGGGATACAACAAAGTAAAAAAAAAATGCGGTGAATAATAAACTCACACAGCGAGTGACATACAAAAATGTCCAGTCAGCAACATCTGCCGAAAACTGACGTCCACACACCTCGAACACTACCCGTAAACAAATAGTCCATAATTCACAGATAAAAAATAACACGCCACGAAACATAAGACAGAAATATAAAAAAAAAACACTTAATATAAACATTGACAACAATATAAACAAAATATATAGATTATTATAGATTCTACAAACTAGCCGTAGACAGCGATAAAACAATTATACAGCGGCGCCATAGTACAGAACTACATTACAAAAAAGCACGAACAGTTTACGACATAAATCAAAACGATACATTCGCCTTTTTAAGTTACAGATAAAATAATAATAACACTCCAGCCGCTCACACATATTAACATAAATGCTCTTGACTATGTATATACACCCTTCTCCCATACATAAAATACAGTGACCCATGCTCTATTTATATTATATATTAGTGGCGTGCAGAGCTATTTTGATGCTCAAACCAAGCGAAAATGCCCCCATTCAGAGAGGTAGCGAGGGGGGCGGGGGGGGGGGGGGAGGGGGGGGGGGGCGGACCGCACCGGGTGACACCAAGGCAAAAGTAGTAAAATATATAGAGAAAAATTTGAGAGGGGGGTGCAAATTGAAAGTTTGAGTGGGGGTGCAAATTGAAAGTTCGAGGGGGGGGGGGGTGTGCAAATAGAAAGTTTGAAGGGGGGGGGGGGGGGGTTGCAGCTCGGAACTTCGAGGAGGGGTGCAAATCGAAAGTTTGAGGGGAGGGGTGCAAATCGAAAATTGAAAGTTTGTCTCTGGGGGGGGGGGGGGGTGACACCATTAAGTGCCGCACCGGGTGACACCCGACCTCGCCCCCATTAGTGTCACACCTCAGTGTGTGCCTGTTCGCCTGGTAATTTTTTGACCTGAAATGACTGGCGATGGGTGGACTTGAGTGAGCCATCCCACCCCCACCCACCCACCTTAAGCCTGGTATGTAAATTTGGGAAAACACGTATCGTTGTTTTTTGTTTTTTTTGTGTGGATACTTTTACTTGTTACGGACCTCAGAAATGCTACGTTGAAGTTGTCGGATACGTAGGAATAAACCGTCTCGACTTGGTAAAAGGAAAACAAAACTCGATAATACATTGAGAAAATATCGATGCTAGTCAGAGAGAACAACGATTTCTGCTTGTGCGCTTTGTAGATGTTTAACGTTGTGACTTTTAACCTGTGAAATTTTTTATTGAACTTTTGTACCGCTAAAGACACAACAGGCAAAGATATTTATCTTGACTGCCAGCAGCACTCTAGAAATATGGCTTAGAGATTGGTAAATGTCGAGGTCAGATATATGATAATGAAGCTAATATGTAAGGAAAACGATATGATTATATCGTCGTCATAAAAATAATTCGCTTTGAGAAGAAGAAAAAACACTACTTTTCCAAATTGGAGATAAAGGCCCCACGTATAACGGTTACAGGGGCCATTATAACTTCCACAATTCATTAAGGCCAGACACCACATGTAATAGATTGAGTTAATTGTGAGGTCAAGGGAACTCACTCTTCTGTATTAGTATTATATTTATATTGTTATCTTGAGTGATGTCCCTTGTGCATTGTACTTCCTTCCGTCTCTCTCTGTGTGGTACCGTCATGTAGTTAGACCCAATAAACGTTTTATATACAACCACATGCTTCTATCGTCAATCCATTATATCTGGCGACGAGGATGAAAATCTACTAGAAAGAGCACCTACTTACGCAAAAAAGAGGTTTGCTAGAGCTTATTGGCTAAGTATTTCTAGAATAATGGCGCTGTATAGCCAAATAAAACAATTTGATTCGAATGATGAAATCATTCAGGATTACCTAGATAGGTTAAGCTTTTACCTAGAAGCTAACAACGTGACGATAGAAGCCAAAAAGAGAGCTGTTTTGTTAACAGTCATAGGGCCTCAACAATTTAGGCTACTAAAGGACTTATGCGCACCAGCTAGTCTAACTACCAAGAGCTTTAACGAGCTGAGCAAATTGCTAACAGACCACCATGCGCCTACCCCATCAAAGTTTCTATGTCGAGCTAGATTTGACAGTAGGACTCGTCAACCAAACGAGTCAATATCAGAATATGTTGCTGCTTTACGTCATTTAAGTAGATTTTGTGAATTCGGAGACACGCTGTCTGACAGATTATGTGAAAAGTTTGTGACAGGTGTAAACAGCCCTGATATTCAAAGAAAGTTGCTGCTCGAGTCAGATCTAACATTGGAAAAAGCAATACAACTTGCAATGTCATTCCAGCAGTCATCTGATGCGGCGAGATCTTTAGCACCTTCAGAGATCCATGCAGTAAACAGCAGGTTAGTCAATAAACATCAACCCCAACAGAGCATTCCAACTTATGCTAAACAGCCTGCTCGTTCAAATCCTAGATCTAAATCTAGTAATAATTATAAAAAATGTCATCGATGCAAAGGTCCCCATGCATCTCATCGGTGCAAGTTCAAGTTAGCAACTTGTTATAAGTGCGGTAAGCAAGGTCACATTGCCAAGGCCTGCTTTGCAAAGTCTTCGTCTGTTGCTAAATCTAGCCAGTCAAGACAGTACCGCAACCAAGGGCAGCACTATGTTAACTCTCACCAAGACTACCTAACCCAACCAATGAACCACTCTACCAGTGAAAATTCTCAAACTGATTCGCAGCCGGATTTCAACCTGTTCTCTGTGAAATCAATAAGTCATGCTCCCATCAATGTACTAGTTAATATCAACGGTAAGAGCATCAGCTTCCAACTTGACACTGGAGCATCTCTAACAGTCATAACAAAGAAAGATTTTGACGCTGTCACAGGAGGATCAGTGTCTCTACAGCCGTGTCACAAGTGTCTAACAACATACACTGGTGACAATGTTCCGGTAATAGGAGAGTGTATGGTTCATGTAAGTTATAATGGTCAAAGTGTTAAACTTCCTCTTCTTGTGGTTGAAGGAAATGGACCACCATTACTAGGTAGGAACTGGTTAAGTGATCTTAAGTTAAATTGGGAGAGTATTTGTTCATTGAAGAATGTAAAAGAATCTAGTCTTACTTCACTAGATAGAGTTATATCTGAAAATAAATGTGTTTTTGGTAACTCTGGATTACTAAATGATAGAACAGTGAAGTTAAGCATTAAAGACTCAAATCCAATATACTGCAAAGCTAGAGTTCCACCTTATGCAATGAGGAATAAAATTGAAAATGAGCTAAGTAGATTGGAATCTAATGGCATCATAAAGAAGGTAGACTATTCCGATTGGGCAACGCCCATTGTGTCAGTGTTAAAGAAGGATGGTTCTATAAGAATTTGTGGAGATTATAAAACTACACTGAATAAGCAAATAGAGCTAAATAGATACCCTATTCCTAACATTGAGGAAATTTCTTTGAATTTGGCAGGAGGAGACAAATTCACTGAATTAGACTTTAGTCATGCTTACACTCAACTAGAACTGCATCCAGATTCAAAAGTCTATACGACAATAAACACACATAAAGGACTCTACCAATATGAAAGACTATGTTTTGGCATATCATCTAGCCCTGGAATTTTCCAAGCTGTCATGGACAGTATTTTTAAGGATATTCCAAATGTTTGTGTGTACTTTGACAATGTGTACATAACTGGTAAGAATGACACTGAACATCTTAAAACACTTGATAAAGTCTTGAAAGTAGTTGGTGAAAAAGGTTTAAAGATAAACAAAGATAAATGTCAATTCATGTTGACAGAAATTAGTTTTCTTGGTTATATATTAAGCAAGCAAGGTATCAGACCTCAACCTGAGAAAACAAAAGCCATTAAAGAAGCACCCAAACCTGAAAATACCCAACAACTAAGAGCTTTTTTGGGCTTGATAAATTACTATGCAAAGTTCATAGGGAATCTGTCTGGTAAACTATCACCACTGTACAAGCTGCTACAGAAAAATGCAACTTGGCACTGGGGTAAACAACAAGAAGCTGCTTTTAATACAGCAAAAGAGGCTTTGTCTTCTGACACCTTACTAACTCACTATGACCCAGGGAAAAGACTTGTATTAACATGTGATGCTTCACCAGATGGTGTAGGAGCAGTCTTGTCCCACATGGATGAGAAGGGTGACAGACCCATTGCTTTTGCCAGTAGATCTTTGAACCAGGCTGAGAAAAATTATTCTCAGTTAGATAGGGAAGGCTTAGGCATCATTTTTGGTGTTAAGAAATTTCATAAGTTTCTGTTTGGTAGGAAGTTCACCATCTTTACAGATCATAAACTATTGCTAGGTTTATTTGGAGAAAACAAAACCCTACCTGAGCATGCCTCACCAAGAATTCAAAGATGGGCTATCACACTAACTGCATACAATTATGAATTGAAATACAAACCTGGATCTGAGAATAGTGCAGATTGTCTTAGTAGATTACCTTTAAAAAACCAAAGCCTGAGCTATGTACCAGAAGATGTATTTGTTCTCTTCACTATCATGGATAACTCCAATATAAATGTGAATGATATTAAAAGAGAAACACAAAAAGATGAGTGCTTAATAAAAGTATATGAGTACTGTAAGAATGGTTGGCCTGAAGAGTCAGTGAATGATGACTTAAGGCAATATTAAATAAGAAATAAAACCCTTTGTGAAGATAATATAAAATATGGAGAAGATGCAGTCCATTATCAGTCAGAGTTGCCTAAACAAAGTATTTGTAACTTAATAAATGATTATGGTGATATGGCAATTTCAAATGTTTTAAAGAGAATACATTAGTAAGAAGGAATGTGATCATCAAACAACTTTGCTAACATCATTAGCACTTACAGAAACTAAAAGGGTAACATCAAAGGTAAATACCAAACAGAAGAAGCTAAATGTGACAATGAAAGAGTAAACAGGTTATTAGCCAAATACCGCACAACTCCTCATATAACAACAGATGTTGCACCATGTGAATTGCTATGTGGTAGGAAAATTAAAACTCATCTTGACCTACTACATCCAACTGTTCAAAGGTCTGTTTCCCAACATCAACATACACAAAAAGTAAATCATGACAAATCATCCATTGAAAGAGAATTTGGTGTTAATGAGAATGTGTATCTAAGAAATTATGGGAGAAAGGAAAAATGGATACCAGGTCAAATTGTTCAATGTACAGGACCTGTGTCTTATAAAGTTAAAAATAACTTGTGCAGATAATAAGTGTGAATCTGTCAATCCCACCAAATCTGAACAGTTCACACCAACTCAGTTTGTTCCACAACCAAGTTCTGTTGATATGAGTGAACCAAGTTGTCTGGAGTCAGAAAATGTAAATTCTGGAGTTAATGATTTAAATCCTAGACCTCCTGAGATAGAGAATCCAGATGGTCAGAATATTGAGTCACCAAATCAAAGGCCACTGAGAAGGTCAAGCAGGACAATCAAAGTCCCAAATAAGTTAGACCTATGATTTTAAAGGTCAAAAGGACTTTGACATCATTGTTTTGTATCTTGATTATGTTGTAGCATATTGTGCATTGTTTGTAAGGATGTAATCTACCATAGTGTTCATGTTACAATATAATTGGTGATTTTAGGATACTATCAATTGTTCTATTGAGAGATGTGTTATTATGTTCTAAGGGTAAAGGGATGTAATAGATTGAGATAATTGTGAGGTCAAGGGAACTCACTCTTCTGTATTAGTATTATATTTATATTGTTATCTTGAGTGATGTCCCTTGTGCATTGTACTTCCTTCCGTCTCTCTCTGTGTGGTACCGTCATGTAGTTAGACCCAATAAACGTTTTATATACAACCACATGCTTCTATCGTCAATCCATTATACCACACATGTTTCGACAGTTTAATTTTTTTTTCTACTAGTATGGGTTTAACGCTAATTCTGATAGTAACGCAATTTAGCTATCTAACCTGAACGTTTCCAACCTCTACAGCCATCGGTAATCCGTTTATTGCAATGTGAAACATGGTACCCCCATCAAATGTTCACACTACTACGACCTTTAATTTGCTGTACAAATAAGTGGGATAAACGTTGTTTTCTACCAAGTAAAATTTGATATCAAACTCCATATAAGGGCATGCGCGTAAAAATAATGAATGGGAAGAGATTCAATGATACGTTTGACCAATCATACAATAGTACAGTCAGTGTTTCTTTCAGACTTTTTCTCCGGGGGGGGGGGGCACTTGAAATTTGGGGAGGGGGGGGGCGGTATACTTTCTTCGGGGGGGGGGGGGGGGGCAGACACTGTTAAAAGTATATATTTTCTATATAAATTCTATAAATTTAATTTCGTTGGGGGGGGGGGGGGGGGATGGGCGGTAGAAAATTTTCGCCCGGGGGCTCCAAATCGCACCATGCTGGGGCGCCGGCGGAATCGCCCGTTTCAGTGTAACGTTAACCTATCTATCAGCCAAATAGAAGGAGAACGTCCCCGGATTCTTTTTTCGGGGTCATATGTAAATACCTTACGGCCTAGGTGGATGAACCTTAACACAACGACACACTAGGGCTCGAATTCAATGTCTAGGGAAGCTAGTGATACTATTGTAATTAACACTCATCCAATCTACATATAACCTTTAATCAGCGAACACAGAAGTGGCAGAACACAAGGTTGTACTAAATAAAATATTTAATGTATAAAATATCAAAAACCCAACTTACACAATGTAGGAAAAAACACTATCACAGATTTCTACACTGTCTAATAATAGCCACAGGCCACACAACACTGTTGTAGCTTCAGGAATTACTTATCGACAAGTAATATTAAACTAGAAGACTAAATCACTTAAGAAAGCAAGGCACACACAGGTCTTAAGTACTCTCACGTTCAAATGGTCAGAGTCTATAGCCGGACAATATGGACGGCTGCCTGATCAAGATAAAACTGCCTCGTAGACTGCCAGGTCAAGATAAACTGCCTCGTGTTGCGCGTGTGCAGTGCAATTAAAGACTTCTGTGACAGGGGAGGTTATCCTCAACTCATGTCGCCATTGGTTGGGATAATCATCTGATCAGAATCATTCAATCAGATTTTAATGGAAAATTTCTATGTCTCAAACACCTTAATAAGTCAGTGGAAAAACCCCAGGTGTTACACCATCATTCCATATAAGGAATTATACAATGTCAAAATAAAAATGACTCGACCTAAGTAGGTCACATCAGCTTAATAAACGACTATATTACCCCAACTTATTCATAGTCTTTGCACTCACTTAAACGAACGTAGGCGCCAAACCGAACACGGGAGGCCCGGGGGCCCAAATAGCACCCTGTCTGGGCGCCAGAGGACGCACGGATTCGATTCACTTAAAGACTATAATAACCTTTCTTATCCATAGCGCTCACAGGTTATCCCAGGGCGCAAAATCGAACCCCGATGGGGCGCCGGCGGACGCGCCTGTTTCAATTTAGTGAACAATTATAATTAACTGTTATTAATTAAAAATAATCAGAAGAAAACAGTACATTCAGTGTATGGAATAAATAAAAGGCAGTATTAAAAATACCAATAACATTGCACTTAATCAATCCCGGCTTAGATGGCGTAACGTCACATTTTCGAATTTTAAAAAGAAATGTTAGAAAACGAGTTTTAGCCGTTTTTTTTTCGCGTTTTAGAAAACTGCTTCAATAAAGTGTTATAGGAATTGATTAAATACTCTATTTTGGAAGAGTTCAGAAAAGATTTTCGAAAAATATCGATGTTTTAAGAAAAATTCAAATGGAATTTCGAGGGGGGGGGGGGAGGGTTGTTGGCTAAGGTGTGACGTTTCTTTATGGGGGGGGGGGGGGTCTGGCTTTTTGTGACGATGTGTGATGGAGGAGAGGGGGGGGGGGTACGTAAAATTCGTCCAAAAAAGCGTGACGTCTGTTGGCCCCTAAGGCTTTAAATGTATGACTTCTATAATGTTATACTCAATGTGGGCGTTTGTTTGTGGTTGGGTTTTTGTTTGTGGTTGGGTTTTTGTTTGGATGTTGATTTGTTTTCGTTTGCTTTTTTGTTTGCGTTTGTGTTTTCCTTTATATTTGTGTTTACGTTTGTGTTATGTTTGCATTTTTGATTGTGGTTGTTGCGGTTAGGGTTAATTAGAAAAGTAATATATTTCCTAATCCCGGCAATGCCGGGTATAAGCTGATTACTAAACTCACAAGTCATGATTCTTTACAGTTAGGTTTTTCACAAAGACCAGTGCATTGCCTGGCTGAGACGGCTAGAGCTAGAATATATTTAAATATAGGCCTTATACTTGCCATATATCTATAATATAAGAGGCTAGATAGTATGTCAGTCCGTCATCGCTATAGATTTTGGAACCATCGTACCAAGTTAACATCGTACTATTCTCTACTTTTCAAATGCACTACATTGTCTTATTATAAACATTAGAGAAAGTTTTTTTTGTGTATATGCGACAGTTTTTATTCTTCCGCATAACGTACAGAAAAAATATTAAAAGCACATTGCTAGAATATATTAAACGAATCAATGTGAAATACTATTTTCGTTTAGATTCATTGAAAAATTGGATACATTTTAATAACATTAGGGTCGAAAAAAACTAATGAATTAAAACATGTTAAAATTTTGACAGGGGAGGTAATTTAAAATAATCAACTCTCAATAATTTAAGGTAGTTTTTTTTTTTTATACTACCGCCTTAATTATTTTATGTTACGGTTCATAATTAGAACAGAAAAATGTTAAGATTGTTTATTTTATTTTAAATTTTTTTCGGTGTTATCAATATTAAAACAGATTGTGAAATTTTAGAGAATGCTGGAAAGGGTCTCACTGGGCGCGGACGCCTAGGAAAGCGTGATGTTTTTTTTTTTTTTTGTGCATTTGCACTGTGTTTGTGTTTTCTTTTGTGTTTGTGTTTAGTTTTTTTTCTGTTCCCAAGTTGATACATTTAAAAAAGATTCACCAAGGCAGAGCGCGGGTATGCAGCTAGTTTATTAATTTATATATAGGTCGCCCGGTTTTTTTTTTTACAATAATGGATCCTATGTTAAAGGCCTATAGGTTAAGCAAACAAATAAGATATTGTTAAAATATGTGGTAGTGGTCTTGGAAAATGTAATAGCCTATAGGCTGAGGAAAAGTAAAAATATCTAATTTATCTGTTAACTAGCCGTCCCGGCCAGGCCCTGCTCTGGCTTCTGTGAAAAACCTTTCTGTTAAAGACCATTACCTGTGTGTCTAGTAATCATCATAAACCCGGCATTGCCCACCCAAACCACAACCTACCAAAACAACAAAACGCAAACATAACGCTAACACAATTACAAATACAAAAACCTAACAACAAACCCAACCACAACCACAAACACCAATACAAACACAAAGAAAAAACAAACAAAAAAGCAAACGAAAACAAAAAACTAACAACAAACCCAACCACAAACACCAATACCAACAAAAAAAAAAAAAAAAAACAACGAAAAAGCAAACGAAAACAAGCCAAATCCAAACGCGAAACCAACCAAAAACACAAATACAAACCCAAAGAAAAAAACACAAACAAAAACGAAAAAAGAAAGAACAAAAACGAACCAAATCAAAACGCAACCACTAACGCAAACCCACCTAAACACAAAGAAAACACTAACGCGAACATAAACGCCCCGGGGCGGAATCACCTGTTTTAGCTTAATGAACGACGATAGTACCCCAACTTATTCATAGTCTTTTGCACTCACTTAAACGAACGCGCCTGTTTCAATTTGATGAACAATTATAATACTCCAAGCTTATCCGTAAAATACCTACAATATTTGCACTTGATCAATCCTCGCTAATTATGTAATTATTTTTTTTTCCCAACACCAAAACAAAGTAATTAAAAAGTAAATACTTTTCCACAAAATGCAATGGTTTTATAAAGGGAAGTAATTGTGTTTTCCTAATTTATCAAAGGGAAGTAAGTGCTATAGGACTAAATAAAGACATAATTAAAATTTTTGTAAAAGATGATATTTTTTTTAAAACTTGTGTTTAATGAACATGCCGACAATTATTACTATAATTTGAAAAATGAAAATGATTTCCCAACACTTTCAATAGTAATTTTTTAGCTCATAAATTTAGACAAATGCGCACGATAATTTTCTAACACTTAAATTCATACAATTCCAACGACAAACATGCATTACATACAGAACTGAGCTTTATATATTAGATACATCTGCATATTTTCAACAATGGTATTAAATCAAAATTTAATTGTGTTGAAGTAATATGAACTTGTGTATGTCACTATGTAGGGTGTAACAAGGTAGTGTAAAATGTGATATTGGATATATTCATATAAGTTTTTTCAAATGGTTTACAGTACCCATGATTAGAAAGACACTACATTTCTTTATGAAGTTGAATTAGTATGACAATTAACATATTTTTTAAATAAATGTACTAATAATTTGCAGAAAAATATTTATACATTTATATTGTTAGAAAAGTCAAATGTTAACTTTACATGACATGCCAAGCAAGCCTTTGTTGTCTGACACTGACCTCAACTACCTGGCATGTTAAGGCATTAAATTTAAATAATCAGAAGAGGGTCAAATTAACCCCAGCATTCAACACACAGTGGTCTTATTGGAATTAATAATGTTAGAATACAGACATTGGTAGTTAAACACTAAAACTAGAAAGAATTTGATAGATTTAGTTAGCAATTTTTATTTTATGAAACAACCCATAGCAATTTACTACAGTAACATTTTCATTAAAATGTTTAAAAAAATAAAGAAAACAAAATTAAACACAAAAAAAGCATAAAATATGCTAAAAATAAGATACCAAAAATATCCATAACCATTACAGCTTTAGTGCCTTTTAAGTTGTAATTTGTATGTGGTGTGACTGTTTGCAAATAGAAAAGAAAGTGGGATAGTGTCAAGCATTAGAAACTGATAGTTGTTTTAAGGAATGAACCCACTTACACTTCTCAGGCTGACACTAAAGAAAAAAATTGAACTATAAATGTTTAGCTGCAAGGATGGTCTAAATTGGCTAGTTCTACTATTATAATTTACTAAGAAAAGTCAGCTATTACCTTTTAATTTCAATCAAACATATGCAATGAACTTTAATTTAGCGGTTTTTGCATGAATACCAAAATACAAACAAGTGACCTAGAAGTAGAACTAAAACATGCTATCCTATAATTAATGTATACAGATTATGAATTAATTGAAGATTAGAATGTTTTCTATTTGTGTTTCAATATTTGAACATTTGAACACAACAAAGCATAAATTATACTAAAAATACAATACAAAAATGTCAAAACATAACCACTGCAGGTTTTGTCTTCTTGACTTTTAATTTATAACTAGTAGTTGTGTTATTGGTTCAAGCATTAGAAACTGATATTTGTGTTAGGGAATGACCCCACTTTGCTGAGACCAAAGAAAAAGATCAACTATAAATGTTCAGCCACAAGGATGGTCAAAAATGGATAATTTCACTATTATAATTTACTAGCCATCGGTACCCGTGAATTATAGGCCTATATCTTTTTCATATTATACATGTTTGAGAAAAATAGCGTATAAAATAGTTATTGGTCAAAATGCAATGTACTGAACACAACAAAGCATAAATTATGATAAAAATACAATACCAAAATGTCAAAACATAACCACTGCAAGTTTTGTCTTCTTGACTTTTAATTTATAACTTGTATGTGGTGTTATTGGTTCAAGCATTAGAAACGATAAATGTTTAGCAGCAGGGATGGTAAAAAATGGGTAATTTCAATATTAAAATTTACTAGCCGTCAGTACCCGCTACACATGAATTATAGGCCTATATATTTTTAACGTTATACATGTTTGAGAAAAATATTGTAAAAAATAGTTATTGGTCAAAACGCAATGTGCTTTACTATACGTTGAACAATATTTGTGACCATGCAAAGAAATAACTAAATAGCTAAAAATCTGACACATTTAAAATAACATAGGCTACCAATACCTACTAGAAAAATTAAAACCAAATTAAAGGCTTTACATTAGTCAACAGAACACAATATTAAATCCACAAACTGAATAAGAGACTTAAAGGATTCCGTTAAAAACCCAGCTTTGTTTTTTATAGTAATTTGTATAAGTGTGACAGAAAATTTTATATATTTCATAGTGTCCATCTTGATACGTAGATTTATAGAATCTAGATCTAAATCAAATTTGAATGAAATAGTTCATTTCTTAAAATTCTAAAATCTGAAGATGACATTAGTGTTGTTTTTTTCCATAGTGTAAACATGTGGCCTATGAAGTAACCAGGACCCAGTAACAGAGAGACAGATGGGTACAGCACTTTGATGAGATTTTAAACCATCCTCTCTCATCAAACATCCCTGATATACCACCTGCAAACCACCTACTAAATGTGTGTACAGATCTACCCACAAAGTTAGAAACAATAAGAGCAATAAAGAACATGAAAAACGGCAAAGCAGCTGGCCCGGACAGCATCCCACCAGAGGCACAAAAAGCAGACCCAGCCATATCAGAATACATACTACATCCTCTACTTAAGCAGATTTAGGAAGAAGAGAGACCTGTCACAATGCAACAACTGGAGAGGGATAATGCTTCTTTCCCAAGTAAGGTGCTGACAAGAATCATCCTAGAGAGACTTAGAGATGCCTTGGACAAAAAGCTGAGACAAGAACAAGCGGGTTTTCGTCAAGACAGGTCATGTACTGACCAAATTGCCACACTGTGCATCATTATTGAACAGTCCTTTGAGTGGCAACCCCCCTTATAAATGATTTTTGTCAACTTCGAAAAGGCGTTTGACAGTGTGAATAGAGATGTTATCTGGAAGATAATGAGCCACTATGGAATACCCAAAAAATTTATATCTATCACACAGAAACTATACGAAGACTCCACCAGTCAGGTAATACACAAGGGAAAACTAACAAAACCATTCACGGTGACGGGAGTAAGACAGGGATCTATGCTATGACATCTGCCTACTATCTCACAAGCATCAACATACGCAAGCCAAACTAAATCGGCTATCTGAAGAAGCCTCCAAAGTTGGAATAAAAATCAATAAAAATAAAACAGAGGTCATCAGAATCAATAACAGCCAGGACCTGCCTATACAGCTAAATGGAGAAGATTTACATGAAACAAACACATATCTGGGAAGCGTGATCAATAAGGACGGGGGAGCAGACGAGGACATAAAATGTTGTATCAACAAGGTTAGATGTGCCTTCATCTCACTGCGCCCAATGTGGAGGTCCAAGGCCCTGCCTCTCCGGAGCAAAACTGGGATTTTCAACACAATTGTCCAGGGAGTGCTGCTCTATAGCTCAGAGACTTGACTTGGAGGGTTACGAAGATAAATACTGATAAGCTACAGGCTTATGACATATACTTAAAAAGGTGGCCAGACAAAATATCAAACAAAGACCTGTCGTGAACTTTAAAGCAACAGCCAATATAGACAGATATTGAGGCCCGTAAATGGGGATGGATCGGACACACATAAGAAAACACCGCAAAACATGCTTTGGACTGGAATCGAGGGAAAAAGGAGGGTGGGCAGGCCAAGAAAGACATGGAGAAGCAGTTGAAGAAGAGGCGCAAACAGCTGGGCTCACATGAGCTCAGATAAAGGGGGCAGCCCAAAACCGAGTCTGCTCGAGATGTGTGGTTTCAGCCCTTTTCTCCCCAGGGGCCACAAAGGAATGATGATGATGATACATGTGACGTCATTGTTTAATTCGTTCTTGTCACAACTATAAACACTTTTCCGGTTGTATAATTAAAATTGTGTTTCTACATTCTAATATGCCTTTATTTTTCATCTTTAAATAAAATCTAGATTATACATTTAAAACATGTAACATATTTTCAACAAAAGTCCTTATCCAGTTCTCCATACATCGCTGAAGATACTGATATCATAGCATGTGAAAATATTTTGCGGGCGGACAGAGACAGAGAGACATGGGCTTTTAGATATTAGGGTTAAGAACAATCTGCTTTTATCTTTTAACTACATTCAAATTTATGCAATGAACATTTTGCAATATTTGCATATATACATAAATATATAAGTGACCTAGAAGTAGAACTTAAATATTATCCTATTATTAAAATATACATATTGTGAATAGATGCTTCAACAATTTAAATAATGTAAAGATTATTAATCACACTTCTCTGTAAAGTTTTCATGACAAACATCGGATTTGTAAAATGTATCTCTAGTATGAATTTCTTTGTGCCTACTTAAACCAGAAATGGATGAAACCTTTTTATAACAAATATCACATTCATATGGCTTAGTTCCTGCATGAATTTTTTTGTGTCTATTTAAATTAGAACCATCTGAAAACCTTTTATGACAAAGATCACATTCAAATGGCTTAATTCCTGCATGAATTATCTTGTGTGTATTTAAACTACACCTGTCTGAAAACATTTTATGACAAAGATCACATTCATAAGGCTTAACTCCTAAATGAATATTTTTGTGTCTATTTAGAATATAAATGTCAGAAAACTTTTTATGACAAACCTCACATTCATGTGGCTTATCTCCAGAATGAACATTTTTATGTTTACTTAACATAGGACTCTGTGAAAACCTTTTAAGACAAACATCACATTCATATGGCTTATCTCCTGAATGAACTCTTTTGTGTTTATTAAAATTAGAACCATCTGAAAACCTTTTATGACAAAGATCACATTCAAATGGCTTAATTCCTACATGAATCATCTTGTGTGTATTCAAATTAGAACTGTCTGAAAACCTTTTCTGACAAAAAACACATTCAAAAGGCTTAACTTCTAAATGAATTATTTTGTGCTTGTTTAGAGTAGAACTGTCTGAAAACTTTTTATGACAAACATCACATTCATGTGGCTTATCTCCAGAATGAACGCTTCTGTGTCTATTTAAATTAACACTACGTGAAAACCTTTTATGACAAAGATCGCATTCATAAGGCTTAATACCTGCATGAATTATCTTGTGTCTATTCAAATTAACACTATGTGAAAAACTTTTAAGACAAAGATCACATTCATAAGGCTTAACTACTAAATTAATATTTTTGTGTTTGCCCAGAGAAGAACTGTCTGAAAACTTTTTTTGACAAACATTACAATCATATGGTTTATTGCCTGAATGAACTCTTTTATGTAAATGAAAATTATAACTATAAGAAAATTTTTTGAGACAAACATCACATTCATATGGCTTATCTCCTGAATGAACTGGTTGGTGTGTTATTAAACTACGATTACTACTAAACCCTTTATGACAAACATCACATTTATATGGCTTTACACCAGAATGAACAATTTTATGTTTTCTTAGAGTAGAACTGTCTAAAAACCTTTTATGACAAACATAACATTCATATGGCTTATTTCCTGTATGAACCCTTTTGTGTTTCATTAAATTAGAATTGCCAGAAAACCTTTTATGACAAAGATCACATTCATATGGCTTAATTCCTGCATGAATTATCTTGTGTGTATTTAAATTAGAACTGTCTGAAAACCTTTTCGGGAAAAAAACAAATTCAAATGGCTTAACTTCTAAATGAATTTCCTTGTGCTTGTTTAGAGTAGAATTGTCTGAAAACTTTTCATCACCTTCATGTGGCTTATCTCCTGAATGAATTCTTTTGTGTCTACTTAACGTATTACTATATGAAAACGTTTTCAGACAGACATCACATTCATATGGCTTATCTCCAGAATGAACTCTTTTGTGTTTATTAAAGTTAGAACGGTCTGAAAACCTTTTCTGACAAAAAACACATTCAAAAGGCTTAACTTCTAAATAAACTTTTTTGTGCTTGTTTAGAGTAGAACTTTCTGATAAATTTATATGACAATCATCACATTCATGTGGCCTATCTCCAGAATGAACTCTGTGTTTTGTAAAATTAAATTTGATAGAAAACTTTTTATGACAAACATCAGATTCAAATAGTTTATCTCCTGAATGAATTCTTTTGTGTTTTGTTAAATCACAATTCCGTGAAAACCATTTGTGACAGAAATCACATTCATATGATTTATCTCCTGAATGAACTCGTTTGTGTCCTGTTAAAACAGAATAACAAGAAAACCTTTTATGACAAACATCACATTCATATGGTTTATCTCCTGAATGAACTAGTTTGTGTCTTGTTAAAACCGAATTGCGAGAAAACTTTTTATGACAAACACCACATTCATATCGCTTAACACCAGAATGAACAATTTTATGGTGGCTTAGACCAGATTTGTTTGAAAACCTTTTATCACAAGTATCACATTCAAATGGTTTATCTCCTGAATGAAGTCTTTTGTGTTCCATCAAGCTAGAACTGAAGGAAAACTTTTTATCACAAACATCACATTCATACGGCGTATCCCCTGAATGAACTCGTTTGTGTGTTGTTAAATGAGAATTGCTAAAAAACTTTTTATGGCAAACATCACATTCATATGGTTTATCTCCTGAATGAACTCGTTTGTGTGTTTTTAAATGAGAATTGGTCAAAAACGTTTTATGACAAACATCACATTCAAATGGTTTATCTCCTGAATGAACTCTTTTGTGTTTTGTTAAATAGTAATTGATAGAAAACTTTTTATGACAAACATCACATTCATGTGGCTTATCTCCAGAATGAATTTTTTTATGTTCATTTAACCTAGAATTATCTGAAAACCTTTTATGGCAAGCATCACATTCAAGTGGCTTCTCCCCTACTTGAGCTTGTTTATTCAAGTTAGATCTTTGAAAAAACTGTTCATGACGAACATGAGGATAAACAGAGAGATATGTTTCATCTTCAGAGAGTGTTAGCTTTTCTTCAAGTCCATTTTGTTGTTTGTCCTCAGAATCTAAAAATTGTGTCCATAAATCTGGTTTTATATCTTTTTTGGTTGATAAAGTTTCTAATTCTGGATTTATATCTTCAGTACATGATAAAGTTTCTAATTCTGGTTTTATATCTTCACTGGTTGATAAAATTGCTGATACAGCAGGTTCCACATCTTTAAAATTTAAAAATCCTGTTGTTACATTTTGAGAAGTTAGAAATGTCATATTATGTTTTACATCATCAAAAGATGATAATGTACATTCTGCACTAATGTCTTGAGAAGACGAAACATCTAGCATAACATCAGTTTCAACGTCTTGTGAAGTTATAAACGTCTTGTTTGGTTTCATATCATGGAAAGTCAAAAATTTTGATAATTCTGTTTTTATGTCAGCAGAAGATGAAAACACTGCAGATAGATCTGGCTTCACATCTTCAGAATTTGAAAATTCTGTTAATTCAACTGACTGTACATCTGCCTCTTCCATGTTGCACTGCTTCTTATAATTGAACTGGGGATTAAATTTTTTAATGTTAAAGTGGTGATTATATAAATCTAGTGACTACAGTCAAGACAAAGTTTTTTCAATAAAACTGTACAGAAAGATATTAAAATATCTTAGAAATGAATCAACATTATTAAAAACTATTAGCTTTGAATATAATATTGCACCATATGTTGTAAGCTACTAAAAATATAACCTTAATTTATAGAATTAATTTTACAAAAAAAGGTGGAACCAAACAACTTAAATTAAAAGGTATAGATCTAGATAAGCTACACCTCCAAAACAAAACTCTACAAAACAAAACAGAACTCAAAGGAACAAAACACACAATTTCTGACTACCTTCCTAGAAAGAGGAAAAATCCTGACAAAAATTAATTAAAATGTAAATAAGGTTATATAATAGTCCGGCTCGTTGCCTAAACTCTAAATTAATATATAGTTGATATGTGAGCCATGTATATCTACAGTATTATTGATTCCTTTTACCAAAATCTTACTCAAAGATGCGGTATCCACACTGACATTTCTATCCGCTATATTTTGTATCGTTACATCATTGTTACGATAGTTGCCTGACAGAAACAACTAGTTTTTGTTTTTTGCGGAATGAAATCTTAAGTCTAGTATTTTAATTATAATTCAATTGTAGCATGTGCAGAAAAATTAAAATTATGGGTGTTATTATTGTATTAGTAATTTTTTTTAGTATATTGATTTTTTTCTTCACTGTTGGCCGACAGTAGCTGCATTGATAATTTTTAAATCCTTTATTTGTTTTGGCATCTGAGCAAGCTAGATAATTAAATGTGGACTCTAATGGTCTGTTAAATGTCATGGTATATGCGAAATAACAGAATATTTGATTTTAAAATTTCATAATTCAACCTATTCTATACATCCATAAACTAGTATGCAGTTTTTTCTGACAGGGGCAGACAATCTACCCCCAAAATCTCACAGTAAAAAATTTTTTTTTTTTTTAAAGTACTATTTCCTGTCATTTCTATTAGCACTGCAATGACATAATTTTTTTTTATACAAAGAAAGCTTCAAGTAAAAAATTAGGTAAGTTTGAACCTGTTAGTTACAATTTTAGCAGAAATGAGAATAACTTTACAAAAGAACCATTTTAAATTTAACTAAATTGAAAGCAAAAAGTTTATTGATAAGCAAAAAATTAAACAAAAAGATCAAGAAATTAGAGAATTAAAGTCAGCTGTTAGAAAACATATAAAAACAATTAATGAATTAGAAGTAGAAAACGATAATCTCAAATGTTTACTATTAGAGGAAGAGGAGGATAATGAAATTAAATCTAAAACTGGTAGGCCTTAGGACAAATGAGAAAAAGCATTTATCAAAATTGATGCTTTCACTTTCAAGTTTTATATGCACATAGTCTGGTTTGCTATGGAAGCGTTATTTTCCATAGAATATGGAACATAGATCTAGATCTAGAACAGTAAAACTCCATTTTAGCGTATTTTATTCCCCCAATTCACGTTCACCTCCAGACCCTCCAGTTGAGCGTATTTTATTATAAACACAACCGCAACATACAAAAATGTTAGGAGATCACTAGGCCTATTTTTATGAATCTTTAGTTTAGTTTTTTAAATTAATTTTGTCAAAACTTGAGAAAAATTTAAAATTTGGAATATTGAATGTGTACTATTTAATTAGATCTAGATTTAACTTTTTTTTTCTTGAATATGTGTTCGTGTCAGTTAAGATTTTCCTGGCAATGGGTAAAGTAGAAACGCATAATAGCAAGGCATGATACTATAAATTAACTTACATGAACTCACAATGACTCTAAGCTATGACGTATGCTGTATATTAAAGTCAAAGTGAACGCACGGTGAACACTTGAACATGTAGGGATTTTTCTCATGCCAACAATCACACGCTATTTAATTGCCGCTGTAATGATAATTAATAATAATTTTTTACTTTTTCGAATTAAAACATTCATAACAAATAAATAGATCTAGATCTAGTAGTCGATCTCCTTACCAAAACCGGAAGTCAGAACCTGACCCTGAAACGTCATGCTCTTTTAGTTTTCGCATTTTAAGTGTTTTTGGGGGGGTCCTATATACAAAAATGAAAAAACTGCTAATCTAGCAATATCTCATCACTATTTTAATGCGAAATGCTAAGGAAATGGATACTATGGCTTAAATGCCAGAAACATTTGCGAGATATGTAGTAATAATTAATACAAGCATTTCTTATGGAGCACTCTCATTAGGAACTGAACTGCAACGAAAAACGACCGACCACCGGGCATCAGCGCTCGACAGCTCCTAGATAAATATATATTTGAGATATTTACCATGATTAATTACATTGATGATGGTTCCCCTTTCCAAAATCCAATTCACCATAGAAATACCATGCCTCTGCTATTTTTAGTAACGTTACGTCATTGTTACGCTAGTTGTCAGATAGAAACAACTAATTTTTGTTTTTTGCGGAATGCACTGTTAAGTCTAGTATTTTAATTATAATTCAGTTGTAGCGTGTGTAGAAATTGTGGACATTATTATTGTATTAAAGTATTAGTAATTTTATAAGTATATTGATTTTTTTTCTTCACTGCAAGCCAAGTAGGCCGACTGTACTGTTAGTTTTATTGAACATAATTCGTGACCGGTCGTTAACCTTGTAAATACTACATCTAAATACTTCGTGGCCTACCCGACTGCATAATTTATATGAAATTATATGTAGTTTTTAATTAGGCCTTAGTATTGTATTTTAAACAATGCTCATTCCGAGCCTTTTTTGTGCTAAATCTAATTAGGCCTACTGGCAATTTTTTTAAATTTTTAGACTTGGTCAACCTCGTTAATGCTGTTGTGTTAGTTAAACATATAGGAATTGTGTGTAAAATTTACGCAGTTACTCAGTTACTACGTAGTACGATATCAATAAATAAAGTAGTATTTATTTCCTTTTAGAAATCTATTGATACAAAATGTCTAATATTTTATTTTCCAATACATCGTGGTGTGTGGCAGAGTAAACAGAACGGTGCGGTAGGTGACCTAGAATCTCCGAGTTCGAATCCGAAGTAAATCAGTTGTGCTTTATTTTATTGTTTCACATTGGAAATGCCACGAGCGGATTTATTTTCTTTCTTTTTTTAAAATATTTTTTGATCGAAATAATATTTTATAAAATAATTATTCAAGATTTTCCAAACATCGTCACTCGCATCGCTCGCGAGATCGACTGCTTACATTTTCTTGTCTGCGGGAGAAAAATGTTGACACGGTCGAGGGTTCACCGTGAGTTCAGCAGGCCTACCATACATACGTCACAGCATTAACTATTGCTGTTAGAGATCGTCGGTGGGCAAACCCACCCCTCCCCTCATAAACCAAGCAAATCGTAAAACAACTTAGGGTCATTTTAAGTTCATGCAAACTTACAGGACTATAGATTTACTACGCATAGCTGGTTAAAAAAAAAAAAACTTCGCCTAACCTAATGCTACTACAGAAGAGAAAAATAATTATAGAGTATTTATTTTAAAGTTTTAAAAAAAGTTGATTTATCATCTTACCTAATACTGTATTGTCTTTACAGTTAGAATGCCTAGATCTAGATTTCTGTCAGATCTATTTTTAGTTTTGGATATTAATTTTATTATCATCTTCATGGGTATTGATTGTTCAATTCATCATGGAAGGCCTAATGTCTTAAATTGTACATTATACATAGAATTTAAAATAAATATGTCTGATATTTCTTTAATAAACATAATGAATATAAAGTTTTATTTCCAACAAAATATTTTGATTTTTTTTGGTAACTAAAATACCCAATGTTGTCGTAATTGCTATGCCATCATGCTACGAATGGAAAACACAAACCAACGTAACTTTTTGAGCTTTTTTGATGGCGAAAAAGAGTTTCGCATTTTAAGAAGTTAATTGGTCATTTTGTTTTTGCTTGTTTTCTTGGCCCCTAATTAAGCTAGACCATTAAATTTGGTCTCAAATTAACCAGTAAGTGATATAGTTTGTAATGATATATCATAAGTGACAGACAATTTTAATTAAAAAATTTAATAAGAAAACCTAAGATCTAGATCTAGGCCTATATCTATTATTATCTATCAGCTAATCATTAGTCTAATGATACTAATCCTAGTGGTTTCCTAACATTTTTGTGTGTTTTGGATTTGTTTATAGATCTAGGCCCTAATAAAATACGCTCAACCGGAGGTGAACGTGAAGCGGCGAATAAAATACGCTAAAATGGAGTTTTACCTCTAGAACTATTTAACTATTTTCACTTAGGCGCCACTTGCGAGACAAAGAAATTAGGTTAAAAGTACATGTGACAATTCTTAAATATTCCAAGGGATACAACAAAGTAAAATACCTTTACCGGTAATCCCTTAGTTTAGCGTTGGAAATTATCGGGTAATGTTTGTTGAGTCTCGGTAACTAGAGTTATGGTAAACCTCATCATGGTTTATTTGACCATTGAAATATAAATAAATTGAAAGTCGCTTGTAGTAAATTAATGTTTTAATTTTTTAAGTTTAATCGACAAAAGGAAACAAGAATAAATATAATAGTAGATTTAAATTAGTAGATCTAAAAATAAAAAAAAACAACATATATTTATATAAATATAAATAATGAAGTCAAATGTAGGCTAATAATTTAATGTTTTTTGCTTGCAGCGGATTTGCTACCATTAATTAATTAGATCTAGATCTAGCTAGATATCTAGCTGCTAGGCCAAGTAGGCCGTTCGAATTCACAGCTTCCGGGTTTGTTGTTTTGAAGCCATCTCACGGCTCATGCGCTTACCAAAAATGGCGACCAGTTTCGCTTTCACTAATGGGTAGAGCGATAAAACTAATGATTACGAAGCCATCGTTAATTTAAGAAATCGGAACTATCCGTTTCTATTTAAGTCTGTTATTTAAGAATTGTCGGATCTACTTTTGGCCTAATTTCTATGTTTGTCTCGCAAGCGGCGCCTTAGTGAAAGTAGCTCTATATAATTCTTATCTTTCGAATCAAATAACTATAAAATACCGCAGGTATTTTTAACCAGACTATTGCTATTTTTTACTTGAAAGCATTAATTTTACACACGTTACAATAAACTGGTAATAATTTATGGTAGGCATGAGATATGCTCTGTAAGAATAATAATGCCATTTTATTATAATCTTTTTTGGTGAACACGAAGCGCGGGAAAATGTGTGACGCGCAAGAATCCAATCATTCGGCTAGATTTATGACTGTTTTTTATGTCACACCTAAAAATAGAATGTTTACGCTTTCTTCATTGATGATCGTTTTCATTATTTTTTTAAACTGAAAGTATGAATTATTAGTTAGATTTCAGGTTTTGTAACTTGGTATACTTACCCTTTATCAAAATTAAAAGCATAGCATGCTGATTGTGAACAAATATAGTCATAAAACACAAATATAAAGTTACAAACAATGCGATGTCGGGATGTGCCACACCCCCTCAAGAAAACACGTGTTTATTAAGCTGTTTATCTCACTTTACAACAGTAATTAAAATTAATTTTCAAATTTTTATCACTTATTGGGTAAGATTAAGCACATATTTACTAAAAATGAAAAAAAAACAAAAGCAAATTCTGTTTTAATGAAGGTCACGGGTCAAGTTTTTTTTTCCTTCTGTCATGTTCAGTGGAGGGTGCCACAGGCTGACCTGACTTTGGAATTTTTTTCAGTAATAATGACTTTGCACAGAAAGTTAAAATATGCTAAATTGGCTTAGTTTACTAGTGTGCAAGCTATTATTGATACATTTTTAATAAAAAAATCATTCTGTAATTCTCATCAAAAAGCCTAGGCCAAGTAAAAAAATCTAGATTACGAAAATAGTAAAAATAATTACAAAATGTAAATATGATTACAAAAATAAATCTATCTAAATTTTAAACATTCTATTCTGTATAAAAATAAAAGATGACACCAAATAAAGTATAGTTTACAGTACTTCCGGTGAATTCCGGAAGTGTGTGACAGACTTTGGCATTGTTTTACTGTTTTTTACTGCTATACGATTCCGGAATAATAACCGACGCTAAACTAAGGGATTACCCCTTTACCACCTAACCCAACAGCCAGGGTCAAGTATAAATAAACCTTATCACTGGCTTAACACAAGCCCATGCAAGTACACTCACACAGCGAGTGACATCCAAAAATGTCCAGTCAGCAACATCTGCCGGAAACTGATTTCCACACACCTCGGACACTACCCGTAAACAAATAGTCCATAATTCACAGATAACAAGCAACACGCCACGAAACATAAGACAGAAATATACAAAAAAGACACTTAATATAAACATTAACAACAATATAAACAAAATATATACAAACTAGCCGTAGACAGTGATAAAACAATTATTCAGCTGCGCCATAGTACAGAACTACATAAGTAAAAAGCACGAACAGTTTACGACATAATTCAAAAGGATACATTCGCCTTTTTAAGTTACAGATAAAATAATAATAACAACACTTCAGCCGCTCACACATATTTACATAACTGGTCTTGACTATGTATATACACCCTACTCCCATACATACAATACAGTGACCCATGCTCTATTTATATTATATATAATATAATATAAAAGGCCTTCGTGCCTACAATTGTTACCGTTTTTTAATACATTTGAATAAATTTGAATAAATTTAAATTAAATTTAAATAAATTTAAATTAAATTTGAATAAATTTGAAATTTATATTAGTGGCGTGCAGAGCTATTATGATGCCCAAAAACAAGCGAAGATGCCCCCATTCAGAGGCGTAGCGAGAAGGGGGGCGGGGGTGCGGACCGCACCTGGTGACACCATTTAGGGGGGTGACACAAAGGCAAAAAGTAGTAAAATATATAGAGAGAAATTTGAGAGGGGTAGAGGGTGCAAATCGAAAGTTTGAGTGGGGGTGCAAATCGAAAATTGAGCCATCCCACCCCCACCCCACCAACCTTAAGCCTGGTATGTAAATTTGGGAAAACACGTAATGTGATACCCTACTGTATTCGGAACAATGTAGAAGTTTTTATTTTTTTTGATACCTGTACTAGTTACGGACCTCAAAAATGCTAGTCTTGTCTCGTACGTCGAAGTTGTCGGATACGTAGGAATAAAGCGTCTCGTCTTGGTAACAGGAAAACAAAACTCGATACATTGAGAAAATATCGATGCTAGTCATAGAAAACAACGATTTCTGCTTGTGCGCTTTGTCGATGTTTAACCTTGTGATTTTTAACCTGTGAAATATTTTATTGAACTTTTGTACCGCTAAAGACACAACAGGCAAAGATATTTATGTAAGCCCTGCTAGGGGGGGATACCTTAAAATCTATCTAACTGTCCGGGTCAGTGCAACCGTGGTGAAACCCACGGTGATTATATCGTATCCTTAGTCTAAATAAAAAAAAAACTAGTAAAATAAAACAAAACTTTAACAGTTAATAAAATTTATTTATCAAAAATATGGAACCAATAAAAAAATCATAGAAAAAGAATAGATAAAAACTGACACAAACAGACAAAACAAAACCAAACAAAACAGTTTATATACAACAAAACATTACGTTCGACCACTTGCTGGTGTTGCACCGACTTATGGTGTCTAGGATGGTCCAGGCCCTGACACACAGAAACCTCCCTTCATCCATTCTCGACATCCAAAAGTCCACACCAAACAAAACACTACGTAAAACCACTAAGTACAATACGTTACGTACAATACATTACGTAGAAAACAATACGTACACAACAAACTTTTTACACCAAACAAAACAATTCATATATAACAAAACACCCAGCCAAGTTGCACAAGCAACCTCACTGGAAGGGGGGGGGGAAGAGAAAAAGAAAAGGAAAACATAAGAAAAATGCATGGTAATGGCAGATATATACATAAATATATACACAAGTTCAAAATGCTACCTACTACTTCTATCTAGCTAAAGCCTCGAGTAAAACTAATCGATGCTAGTCATAGAAAACAACGATTTCTGCTTGTGCGCTTTGTCGATGTTTAACCTTGTGATTTTTAACCTGTGAAATATTTTATTGAACTTTTGTACCGCTAAAGACACAACAGGCAAAGATATTTATGTAAGCCCTGCTAGGGGGGGATACCTTAAAATCTATCTAACTGTCCGGGTCAGTGCAACCGTGGTGAAACCCACGGTGATTATATCGTATCCTTAGTCTAAATAAAAAAAAAACTAGTAAAATAAAACAAAACTTTAACAGTTAATAAAATTTATTTATCAAAAATATGGAACCAATAAAAAAATCATAGAAAAAGAATAGATAAAAACTGACACAAACAGACAAAACAAAACCAAACAAAACAGTTTATATACAACAAAACATTACGTTCGACCACTTGCTGGTGTTGCACCGACTTATGGTGTCTAGGATGGTCCAGGCCCTGACACACAGAAACCTCCCTTCATCCATTCTCGACATCCAAAAGTCCACACCAAACAAAACACTACGTAAAACCACTAAGTACAATACGTTACGTACAATACATTACGTAGAAAACAATACGTACACAACAAACTTTTTACACCAAACAAAACAATTCATATATAACAAAACACCCAGCCAAGTTGCACAAGCAACCTCACTGGAAGGGGGGGGGGAAGAGAAAAAGAAAAGGAAAACATAAGAAAAATGCATGGTAATGGCAGATATATACATAAATATATACACAAGTTCAAAATGCTACCTACTACTTCTATCTAGCTAAAGCCTCGAGTAAAACTAATCCTTACTATACAATTCTAAAAGCAATTCTCAAAAACACAACTAATCACTGTCTAACCATGAACTAGCAACTTAAAAATAACGTGTAAACAAATTCATCGTAGAACCAATCTTTCCTACACAAGGAAGCCCGAAGCCATTGATCTACCTAAACAACATCCATATTGATAACATTAAGTTAACACACTCAGCTAAGGCCCCAATGAAGGCATACACAAAGCAAGCGATACTCAACATGACGTTGCACGAAACAGCACACACATTAATTTTAAACAACCTAAAACTCGAGGCAACTAAAATATGCTAATCTAATTACTGTCTAAAACAACTGACTATTGACTAAGCCAATCCTAGTCAATAACAACACATCATAAAACAATCAAGTAAATGCACACACGCATTCACACCAGTTTAGGAAACACTCCTAAACACACTGACCTAAACCACGTGGTCCGAAACACACGCCACGGGTTTAGAAAATAAAAAATACATTTTAAATCTTTCAAAATAACACACCACGTGCATACCAGACATGCCGATGCTCACTATCTCGTTTTAGACGAAAATGAAAGAAAACGAAAAACATCGGCAGTCGCATTCATACAAATCACATAAAGATAAAGTAAAAAAAAGCAAATACCTCCACACGTGAGGTGCGCCACGCAAAAACACAGAAACCTGACCCGACCTACATCTCGCCGCGGGTCAAAAAGGAAGAAAATCCTCCGAGCGGTCAATTTATACTGACCGCTTCGGACGGAAGGGGGGGACCCCGTGGCCGTTCCCCATTGGACCACCATGCACTCACAGATTCGCACCAAATAAATTAATACAAAATAATCCATTCACCCGCTCACATTTAGCTTGACTGCCAGCAGTACTCTAGAAATATGGCTTAGAAATTGGTAAATGTCGAGGTCAGATATATGATAATGAAGCTAATATGTAAGGAAAACGATATGATTATATCGTCGTCATAAAATTAATTCGCTTTGAGAAGAAGAAAAAACACTACTTTTCCCAATTGGAGATAAAGGTTTCGAACACTTAGGATACTAAATTCGTACACTATTCCCATGAATTGATACAGCCTTACTGTACCTACATGTTGAAGACATCAATGGTAAACCTTGGTACCCGCGCTATGGTCGGCCCTAGGCTCCTCGTATAACGGTTACCAGGGCCATTATAACTTCCACAATTTATTAAGGCCAGACACAACACATGTTTCGACAGTTTAAATTTTTTTCTACTAGTATGGGTTTAACGCTAATTCTGACAGTAACATCATTTAGCTATCTAACCTGAACGTTTCCAACCTCTACAGCCAACGGTAATCCGTTTATTGCAATGTGAAACATGGTACCCCCCATCAAATTTTCACACTACTACGCGGACAGCGGCTATCTTCGAGCGTATGTTACGTGTACTGTTGCCCACGAGGCAACGTAAAGTATACGTAAAGTATTTTGTTTTACAAATAAGTGGGATAAACGTTGTTTTCTACCAAGTAAAATTTGATATCAAACTCCTTATAAGGGCTTGCGCGTAAAAATAATGACTGGGAAGAGATTCATTGATACGTTTGACAAATCATACAATAGTACAGTAAATCAAAATAATCTACGATAGGTTACAACTAACCACGTGTGCTAAGCAGCCATCTTGTTTCTAGACAAAACAGCCTGTCACGTTTGTTTACTTCATTTGCGTATACTCTTCTATTTGTTGTTTTAAAGTTATACAACAACATTAAGTTTAATAATTGAAACTTTGCCTGGAAATGTACTGTTGATATTGATTGTCAATGGAACACTATTAAACACTGTTTTGCGTTTGGATTTGGTTTGTTTTCGTTTGCTTTTTCGTTTGTGTTTTTTTCTTTGGGTTTGTGTTTGTGGTTGGTTTTGCGTTTGGATTTGGTTTGTTTTCGTTTGCTTTTTCGTTTTTTTTTCTTTATGTTCGTATTGGTGTTTGTGGTTGTGGTTGGGTTTGTTGTTAGGTTTTTGTTTTCGTTTGCTTTTTTGTTTGTTTTTTCTTTGTGTTTGTATTGGTGTTTGTGATTGTGGTTGGGTTTGTTGTTAGGTTTTTGTTTTCGTTTGTTTTTGTAATTGTGTTAGCGTTATGTTTGCGTTTTGTTGTTTTGGTTGATTGTGGTTTGGGTGGGCAATGCCGGGTTTATGATGATTACTAAACACACAGGTAACGGTCTTTAACAGAAAGGTTTTTCACAGAAGCCAGAGCAGGGCCTGGCCGGGACGGCTAGTTAATAAAAATATTTCTAAAAAGATTTTGGTGACTTTTTTTCTGTGACTTTATTTCTGTGACTGTTTTTCCGATAAAATTTTTCCACTGTGACTTTTTTTTCTGTGATTTTTTTTCTAGCAAAAACTGACTTTTTTTCTGTGTTTTTTTTTTCCTGTGACTTTTTTTCCGTTCACCTTATAATCTTGTTACGGCATACTTTGATAGGCTTGAACGCGTTGATCAGACTTTACATCGGACTGTAAACAACACATGTGTTAATGTGTATGCCCATCTCTCCGTGTAGGGTTTGCAAGCAAGAAATGTAAATACTAGATGGGATAGCTGATAAGCATTCACTTAGACCCTGTACTTGACCCTATCTACACAGATGTGTTATTCACGGTTGAATGAACATTGTTAATCTATGGCTCATCGGTTCTTCACGCACTATCCAGCGGTGGGGTGGGATGGAGGGGCGTGTCTAGCCTCAAACGTTGTACCCAGTGTTGTATAGTAGGCTATTATCATAAGGCAATAAACTTGTATAAGCTACACTTTAAGTAGGGAAAGACATTGCATTGAAGTGAGAAGACCGGCTAACAAACGAAACTTGATCTGGTTTGATGATAGTTGTTGATGATAGGATGTGTAAGAGTTAATAGTCATTAATTCATTACCTGTTGCAGTGGCGTAGCGAGGTCGGGTGTCACCCGGTGTGGCATTTAATGGTAGCGATCCTTCCCGGGGCGTAGCGATCCTTCCCGGGGACAAACTTTCAATTTTCGATTTGCACCCCCCCCCCCCCTCAAACTTTCGATTTGCACCCCCCCTCAAATTTTTCTCTATATATTTTGCTATTTTTTGCCTTGGTGTCACCCCCTAAATGGTGTCACCCGTTTAGGTCCGCACCCCCGCCCCTCCCCCCCCCCCCCCGCTACGCCTCTGACCTGTTGTATACATACACATTTACAACATAAATCAACGCGTATTTTATTAGCCAAATGGTTCTTCCACACAAAAAAAGAAGTCCTTTTCTTTTTTGTATAAGAGGAAACGCACAGTGCCCTTTTCCGCCTTTCTTTTCACGTTTTCTCAACATTGCATTTTTACTCAAAATTCAACATTCAAATCGCTAAGGTTTTGGAACCCTTTGTCATACAAGACTGAAATATTCCACACGCATTGAGATCAGTGTTTCTTCCAGACTTTTTTCTCCGGGGGGACACTTGAAATTTTCGGGGGAAGGGGGGCGATAGACAGAGCCGGCGTTAGGAATACGCGGGGCCTAGGGCCAACCATCCGCGCAGGGCCTTTCCATTATATATATATATATATATATATATATATATATATATATATATATATATATATATATATATATATATGTGTGTGTGTGTGTATGTATAAAGGCCTATATAATGTGATGTACACATAATAACACAAATGTTTTGGAGTTTATAAGCTAATGTCAAACTTTCCACTATAATAACAGATTTTTATCTCTCCCATGTATTAACCCAATGTTCGTAGTTTTTTTTTCCTTTGCTAAGATATTAAATCACTTTTAACAGTTATGTAATTCATACCAAATCACTTAAGAAAATTTAATCACGTGCCGAATAATTAGGAAAATAAAGTTTACAATACAGCGAACTCGGCCTGATGTATCAAAACAGTATAGACTTCAAAATTTGTTTAGAATTCATACAATTTTTTAAAACCAAAATCAATATTGTCTTAATTATTGAACGGGAGAATCCTTAAGGTGACACAACATAACAACAGTTTTAACTTTCTTCCAAAAAATAATAATAAATCACTCTGTTTAATGCCGCCTGATATAGATCCTAAGGCCCCCCCCTTCTCGTCGCCCTCCTCCCACCCCTCTGCACGAAACTGAATGTTAATTTTGTTATACCAAGACAAGTAGGCCTACATATAGAGTTTCTTCCAGGCATCTCTATGGGGGGGGGGGGGCAAGCTCCCCCCCGAAAACGAAATGAAATTTATATAATTTATAGAGAAAATATATACTTTTAGCAGTGTCTATGGTTTAACAACTACTTGCTATATATCTATAATATAAGCGGCTAGGTAGTATGTCAGTCCGTCAATGCCAAGATTTTCGAACCATCGTACCAAGTAAACATCGTAAACATCGTACCATGCTCTACTTTTAAACTGCACCACAGTGTCTTATTATAAACATTAGAGAAATGTTTTTTTTTGTGTATAGGTGACAGTTTTTACTCTTTCGCATAACGTACAGAAAATATTAAATAAAAGCACATTGCTAAAATATATTAAACGAATCAATGTAAAATACTATTTTCGTTTAGTTTCATTGAAAAATCGGATACATTTTAATAACATTGGGTCGAAAAAACTAATGAATTAAAATATTTTATAATTTTGACAGGGGAGGTAATTTAAAAAAATCAACTCTTAATGATTTAAGGTAGTTTTTAGCGCAATTTCCATTCTGGAGAATTGCGTTTATGTCCGCAGCTTTAAGTCGTATCTCCTCCTCAACGAAGCAATATCGAGGACTAGTTCCAAAGCAAAAATGTTAAGCAAGTTCCGAGGATGATTGTGGGCCAAAAAAATTCCTGGAATTTCTTCCTGAATTTCACGGAAAAGCCAAAAAACCTCGAAAAAATACAGTTTTTGGCCCATATTTCGGCAACCAGACCACTTAGCGACTTAAAACATTTACCAATCGATTCCTGCCATAATTTAAAACAATATTGCCGAAGAAAGTTTTCAAAAATATCCTTTCGTTCGGTCACTATTTTTTTTTAAATTACATTATACATCATACATTACAGTACTATATAGCAAAATCGGCAGTGGAAGGCGAAGGAGGACGAGGGTAAATCATGTGACCTGGCTGGCTTATCACTAGCAGCTAACTGCGCGGGCTGGCTTAGCAGCGAACTGCGCGAGACGAAGGCGAAGGAGGAGGATTCATGTGACCTGGCTTTGTCACCGTGTGTGCTTTACGCTACGACAGAGCTGTTTTTAGATAACATAAGAAAATTGCGCTTAAATTTTCACTAGACCTTTTAATAACTTGTTTTAATACTACCGCCTTAATTATTTTATGTTACGGTTCATAATTAAAACAGAAAAATGTTAGGATTGTTTATTTTATTTTCTAATTAGTCTGTGATCTCTCAAAATCACTATTTTTTATTTTGCGGTGTTATCTATCTATTATACTACTAAAACTCAACTTTGTTTACATGTTTGAATATTTATTTCTTTGATTCGGTACTGCAAGGAAACTGCTCTATATGGGGAGGTGTAAAATAGTATGTAGGTAGAGAACAATTTTTGATTGCAGACAGACTGTTAATCACACATTTATTTAAAGACGTTAATTAATTTATTGATTTATTCATAGGTAGATTAACCACATTAATTTTAAAGTTTTAAAACAATGGCTTAACTTTGACTGAATAGTGACGTTTGATAACTCATTTTTTGTTTGTCTGTTTTTTTTAAATTTGTTATTGGGGAGAATCTGCATTATGTGTAGAGCTGTAAAATAGGATTTTGGGTGGTAAATATTTTTCTTTCTTAAACACACTGTTAATTACAAACTAATTTAAAGCCGTTAATTTATTAATATATTCATTGGTATATTAACCACATTAATTATAAAAGTTTAGAACAATAGGTATAGTAATAGTAAACAGATTTTTTCTTACAACAATGTTAACAATTATTTTTTCTTACGGCTTATATGTGAATGATAAAGTTGACTATCAGGTCCTCGCGGGGCACAGGGCAGGTGAAGTAGAGTTCACCTGTTTCTATGGTCTCAGCATATGAAGGGATAGTTTGGTCAGAGCCATGCTCGGCCGGAATCGTTTTTTTTTTAAATACAAACATTTCTGAGACTTGGCGGGGCACTGGGCAGGTGAAGTAGAGTTTTTAAAATATAGAAAACGTCTTTTTGAATGTGGGGTCTGGTTATTTTGGGATGATAAGTGCTGACAGACGTGATGTCATTTATGGATGACCCCCGAAACCCACACTTATCTAACTAGATAACGGGTAGTCTAGTCAATATTAAAACAGATTGTGAAATTTTAGAGAATGCTGGAAAGCGTCTAACTGGGCGCGGACGCCTAGGAAAGCGTGATGTTTTTTGTTTTTTTTTTTGCATTTGCGTTATCTTTTGTGTTTAGTTCTGTTCCCAAGTTGATACATTTAAAAAAGATTCACCAAGGCGGAGCGCGGGTATGCAGCTAGTTTATATATAGGTCGCCCGATTGTTTTTTTTTTTTACAATAATGGATCCTATGTTAAAGGCCTATAGGTTAAGAAAACAAATAAGATATTGTTAAAATATGTGGTAGTGGTCTTGGAAAATGTAATAGCCTATAGGCTGAGGAAAAGTAAAAATATCCAATTTCTCTGTTAATACATCTGCATATTTTCAACAATGGTATTAAATCAAAATTTAATTGTGTTGAAGTAATATGAACATGTGTATGTCACTATGTAGGGTGTGACAAGGTAGTGTAAAATGTGATATTGGATATATTCATATAAGTTTTTTCAAATTGTTTACAGTACCCATGATTAGAAAGACACTACATTTCTTTTGCAGTTGAATTAGTATAACAATTAACATATTTTAAAATAAATGTACTAATAATTTGCAGAAAAATATTTATAAATTTATACTGTTAGAAAAGTCAAATGTTAACTTTACATCACATGCCAAGCAAGCCTTTGTTGTCTGACACTGACCTCAACTACCTGGCATGTTAAGGCATTCAATAATCAGAAGAGGGTCAAATAAACCCCAGCATTCAACACACAGAGGTCTTATTGGAATTAATAATGTTAGAATACAGACATTGGTAGTAAAACACTAAAACTAGAAAGAATTCGATAGATTTAGTTAGCAATTTTTATTTCATGAAACAACCCATAGCAATTTACTACAGTAACATTTTCATTAAAATGTTTTAAAAAATAAAGAAAATAAAATTAAACACAACACAGCGTAAAATATGCTAAAAATAGGATACCAAAAATATCTATAACTATTACAGTCTTTATTGCCTTTTAGTTTGTAACTTGTATGTGGTGTGACTGTTTGCAAATAGAAAAGAAAGTGGGATAGTGTCAAGCATTAGAAACTGATAGTTGTTTTAAGGAATGAACCCACTTACACTTCTCAGGCTGACACTAAAGAAAAAATTGAACTATAAATGTTTAGCTGCAAGGATGGTCTAAATTGGCTAGTTCTACTATTATAATTTATAAGAAAAGTCAGCTATTACCTTTTAATTCCAATCAAACGTATGCAATGAACTTTAATTTAGCAGTTTTTGCATAAATACCAAAATACAGACAAGTGACCTAGAAGTAGAACTAAAACATGCTATCCTATAATTAATATATACAGATTATGAATGAATTGAAGATTAAAATGTTTTCTATTTGTGTTTCAATATTTGAACAATTGAACACAACAAAGCATAAATTATACTAAAAATACAATACAAAAATGTCAAAACATAACCACTGCAGGTTTTGTCTTCTTGACTTTTAATTTATAACTTGTATGTGGTGTTAATGTTTCAAGCATTAGAATCTGACAAAGATCAACTATAAATGTATAGCTGTAGGAATGGTAAAAAATGGGTAATTTTACTATTATAATTTACTAGCCATCGGTACCCGTGAATTATAGGCCTAAATATTTTTAATATTATACATGTTTGAGAAAAATAGCGTATAAAATAGTTATTGGTCAAAATGCAATGTACTTTACTACACGTTGAACAATATTAGTGACCATGCAAATAAATAACTAAATAGCTAAAACTCCAATACATTTAAAATAACATAGGCTACCAATACCTTTTAGAAAAATAAAAGCAAATTAAAGGCTATACATTATTAGTCAACAGAACACCATATTAAATCCATACACTGATTAGGAGACTTAATGATTCCATTAAACACAAATGATCATTATGTTGTTTAAAATAATGTGTTTTAGTTTGACCAAGAAATTTTGATATATTTCACAGCGTACATCTTGAAAAGTAGATTTAAGAATCTAGATCTAAATCAAGTTTGAATGAAGTAGTTCATTTCTTTATATTCTAAAATCAGAAGATGATATCATTAGTGTTGTGTTCTTTCCATAGTGTAAACATGTAGCATGTGACTCATTGTTTATTGCGTTCTTGTCACAACTATAAAGACTTTTCCAGTTGTATAATTAAATTTTAAAATTGCGTTTCTACATTCAAAAGAGAAGTGTGCTTTTAAATATAAGGATTAAGAACAATCTGCTTTTACCTTTTAACTACATTAAAATTTATGCAATGAACATTTTGCAATATTTGCATATATATATATATATATATATATATAAATATATATAAGTGACCAAGAAGTAGAACTTACAGATTATCCTATTATTAATATATATTAATTAAAATAATGTTAACATATGATTAATCGCTATTTTCCGTAAAGTTTTCATGACAAACATCAGATTTATATAATTTATCTCTAGCATGATTATCTTTGTGCATACTTAAACTAGAACTGGATGAAACATTTTTATGACAAACATCACATTCATATGGTTTATCTCCTGAATGATTTCTTTTGTGTGTATATAAACTAGAACTGAGAAAACTTTTAATAACAAACATCACATTCATATCGTTTAACACCAGAATGAACAATTTTATTGTGGCTTAGACCAGAACTTTTTTATGTTTACTTAAACTAGAACTGTCTGAGAACTTTTTATGACAAACACCACATTCAAATGGTTTATCTTCTGAATGAACTATTTTATGGTGGCTTAGACCAGATTTGTGTGAAAACCTTTTATGACAAACATCACATTCAAATGGTTTATCTCCTGAATGAAGTCTTTTGTGTTCCGTTAAATACGAATTCATAGAAAACTTTTTATGACAAACATCACATTCATAATGTTTAACTAGTAAATGTATTTTTTTGTGGCTGCTTAGAGCAGAACTATTAGAAAACTTTTTATGACAATCATCACATTCATATGGCTTATCTCCTGAATGAACTCTTTTGTGTATTGTTAAATGAGAATTGCTAGAAAACTTTTTTTGACAAACATCACATTCAAATGGTTTATCTCCTGAATGAACTCTTTTATGTGTATATAAATGAGAAGTGTAATAAAACTTTTTATGACAAACATCACATTCATGTGGCTTATTTCTAGAATGAACTTTTTTATGTTCATTTAACCTAGAACTATCTGAAAACCTTTTATGGCAAGCATCACATTCAAGTGGCTTCTCCCCTACTTGAGCTTGTTTATTCAAGTTAGATCTTTGAAAAAACTGTTCATGATGATCATGAGGATCAACAGACAGATATGTTTTGTCTTCAGAGAGTTTTAGCTTTTCTTCAAGTTCATTTTGTTGTTTGTCCTTAAAATCTAAACATTTTGTCCATAAATCTGGTTTTATATCTTTGTCGGTTGATAAAGTTTCTAATTCTGGATTTATATCTTCAGTAGATGATAAAGTTTCAAATTGTGGTTTTATATTTTCACTAGTTGATAAAGTTGTTAATTCTGGTTTTATATTTTTGTTGGTTGATAAAGTTCCTAGTTTTAGTTTCATATCTTCACTAGTTGATAACATTGCTAATTCTGGTTTTACATCTTCAGATCTTGTACACACTGCTGATAAAGCAGGTTTCGTATGTTCATGAATTAAAAATCCGGCTTTTACACCTTGAGAAGTTAGAAATGTCATATTGTGTTTTCCATCATAAAAAAATGAAAATGGTGTACATTCTTGCTTTGTGTCTTTAGAAGATGAAAATTCTTGCATAACAGTGTTTTTAACATCCTCTGAAGTTAAAAATGATAATTCTGTTTTTATGTCAAAAGAAGATGAAAATACTGTAGATAGAAGTGGCTTCACATCTTCAGAATTTGAAAATTCTTTTAACTCATCAGACGGTATATCTAAATCAGCAGATGCCTCACCCATGCTGCATTGCTGAGGATTAAATATTTAAATGTTAAAGTGGTGATTATATATCCAAAACAAAGTATATGATATATAAACATAAAAAGTTGTGCTGGCTGGTGTACGTATGGGCAGTCTTTTATTATATTTATCTAAACGACACTGGAAGAAATATAACAGAAAAAGGATGGCCACACATTGTCTTTTATAATATAATAAAGGTATACAAGAGGCCCATTAAATATTTTAAAAATCATACATGGCATAGTTACAATTATTATAGTTATAAAATCTATCCTGTTTGGTTTTTTTTGGACTTTACTAAAGATTGGATGTATTTGATGTTTTTAATATTTTTGGTAACTAAATGAAAATTTAAAAAGAAAACAAAAAAAAATATTTGGTTTTCATGTGTAATGGTGACATAAACAATGGCATCCTGCTATTGGATAGGCTAGCAGACATTTTATTGTACACATTGTACGCGAAAAAAAAAGGAAAACTAGGTCATGGGGTTTAAATTTGCATTGTTATTTAAAAACTTGGTAGAATATTTATACCGGTGTCTGATAATGGAATCTTCTTTAAAAAAGAGGTGTTATGTTACTGGTAGTTACACACATGGCTGGCTAATGTAGTCAATGCTAGCCCTGTCCCTAACCCCATCCCTGGTCCTACCATACGCCTAACCCTAATTTTTTACCATAAAAATAGTTGAGATTATAATGCTACTAACAACCCAACACACCTATTTTAATTTTATGGAAGAGTCTATTATCGGACATCGGTATCTATGATCATCCAAAATCTTTATCTGCAAAGTTTTGTAAACAAAAAACTATCGATCACAAGAGTTCCTGTATACAGCCAATCAATGTTTGTCTTACGAAAGTGAAACATCGGGTTATAACTTAGGCTTGATGAAAATAAATAGAAATGATGTTAATGTAGCCATAAACTCACCAAATTATTTTACAGTTCTCTGGATTTGCAACTTTTATAGGCCATAATAGGCTAACATTAATTCTAAAAATATTAGGCATACTTTATTAGATTAGGCCTACATTTCTGAATTATTTTTAGACTTAGGCCTAAGTTTTTATTTCTTATTTTTCCCATCACTTTAATTGCAAAATTTAAAAAAAGCATGCTTTTAATCCATGTCAACAATATGATTATGATGGAAGGATTCTCGTCAACTCGTTCGTCCCCATTAATGAAAACGAAACCGTGCCGACATCTTTGAATCTAGATCTAGATATCTAGCTGACCTAGATCTAGTATTTTAAGATTAGATCAAAAGATTCAAAACTCTAACAGTTTGAGTTAGAGTCTAACTAAATCGCTTCAACTTAGTGACTTAGTTAGACTTAGATCTACTTAGAATCCCCGGTAATCTATCGTTTTGGGTACGTAAAATCGCCCGCGGCTATTAATGTACGAAAAAGTTACCTCATTGTCAAGGCTTTAGTAGAAGTATATTGTGATATATTTGTGTCCAATATTATAGATAAATGAATAATAAACCTAAATCAATGGCTAAATATATCAATATATGCCAGAAATTAACTTTAAACAGCAGTGTTTGCGAGCAAGATTTGCTATATAAACAGCAGCCATTTGTAAAATAGAGTGGCTTCCCCCTGTCTCGCGCTATATCCGCTATAAAAAAAACTTAAACAAGATGGCTGCTATAGTAAATGAGCATGGTTGCATCTGTTGGAAACATCGCGTCTTCATTAATTACTGAAAAGTTTTAATTCAATTGTTTAAAAACAGGTACATAAATGAAACAAAGAAACATTTTTGTATTTTAAAAAACATAAATCCTCCTCAAAGTGTGAAATAATTATTAAAATTTAAGGAGTCACCTGTTTTTCACATTACTAGACTCTAGATCTAGTCGCGGGCGATTTTACGTACCCAAAACGATAGATTACCGAATCCCCCCTTAGATTGGGCCGTGATATAAAACAAACCCGCAAGCTGTGAACCGAACGGCCTTGGCATAGGCCAGTGCGGGATGGTTTTTTCTCGGATGATAATAATAATTAAGGATTTTAAAAAATATTCTAGATCTAGACTCTAGATCTAATCTAGATTCTAGATCAACTTACTCGTATATCTGTTTTGTTGCTAGACTCAAGATGGTAAAGAAAGTTTTTAAATACACTTCAGTACTCTTCAGCCAATTAAGAATAAAAATATGTAGATCTAGACTAGGCCTATTCACCTTTTATTAAGTCGCATTATAACTCTTTTATATATATATCTATGTATGGTGATATATATATATATATATATATATATCTATATATATCTATAATATATAGGCCTATATATATATATATATATATATATATATACACACACATATATATATATAGCTCTTGTTTGTATAGCATTCTATATGCAAGGCGACATGGATCAAAAGGGCTGTCAGACCATGAGACAGACATAGCAGATGGCTTTCAAAAGAAAAAAATGTAAATCAATGTTAGTTTCCATATAT
Organism: Physella acuta; assembly: GCF_028476545.2. Classification (NCBI taxonomy): domain Eukaryota; kingdom Metazoa; phylum Mollusca; class Gastropoda; family Physidae; genus Physella; species Physella acuta. The sequence continues at coordinate 60,836 of NW_026731690.1, forward strand.
GGGCTCTCGATAAAATAGTTACTGAGGAAGATCTTGAGAACATTGAACAAGAAATGGAGGTTGCAATAAATGCAACGTCATCCTCAGCTAACACATCTACTGCCGTGGCGGAACGTCCAGACCAGCTGCGTGACAATAATGTGGCCAACAGATTCTGTATAGTTTGTGAAAAACGTTGTAGTGCAGCTCATTCTTTTGGATCCTGTGGCAACGATGTCCATGCTATTTGTGGAATACCCAATGAAGCAGACGAAGGGTACGGAGGGAACATTACCTGCAGATTGTGTCACAACAAACAAGCCATCATGGAACACAGATTAGCAGCTCATACTGGCTTGCAAACTCAAGGTGCTAAGATGCTTAAAACATCAAATACAAAATTTAAAGATGGTGAAGTGGGTGACAATGTACGCATCCGTATTCCAGATGTTGACAGAGGTCACGGTGATCCCCGAAGCGTGATTGCAGTTGTCATGAGCGTCGAGGGCGGTTTCTACAAATTAGGAACGGAACATGGTGTTCTAAAACAACTGTATGCAAGAAGTGAGTTTTCAATTCTTCACGAAAAACTGCTCTTATTGTCGTCAGTTGGCACTAAGGAAAAATCACTACGAACCATTGCATCTTCTCAATCATTGACTGGGGGCCAAGGCTACACTCGCTGCAATTGCACAACTAAGTGCACAATAAATCGCTGCAAGTGTAAAAATAACAAGCTACTATGTAATTCTAAATGCCATAAAAGTTCAACTTGTTATAACAAATGATGATATTGATAGATTGAGACTATAGTACAATAAAAAATTTGAATGTTTCTGTCATTTACTTTAATTAATAATCAATAAAGACTTAATTTCATGATCCTTACGGCATTAAAAAAAAACAACAAAATCTGCTCATGATCTACTAATTCGGACTTTGGCCGGTTGTCCCTAGCCAGATGATCTTCTAATTAAGACTTTGGCCGGTCCACTATGGCCAGTCCGCGGACTGGCCGGCCAAAGGCCGAAATCAAGTGCTATTTCAGACTTTGGCCGGTACATCCTGGCCAGTCTGCGGATTGGCCGGCCAAAGGCCGAAATCAAGCAAAGTTTCGGACTTTGACCGACCTATGGAAGGCGATATTGGCCAATGCGCGGATTGGCCGGCCAATCCTAGCATTGGCCGACTTCGGGCTTTGACCGTAACATATATATATATATATATGTATATATATATATATGTTACGGTCAAAGCCCGAAGTCGGCCAAAGCACGCATTGTCCAATGTCGCCTCCCATTGACCGGTCAAATTCGGAAAGTTTATTTGATTTCGGTCTTTGGTCGGCCAAATCCGCGGACTGGCCATGGTGGACCAAAGTCTGAAATGGCTCTTGATTTCGGCCTTAGGCCGGCCAGTCCGAATTAGAAGATTATCTGGCTAGGGACGACAGGCCAAAGTCCGAATTAGAAGATCATGAGCTGATTTTGGATTTTCATACCGTAAGGATCATGAAATTAAGTCTTTATTGATTATTAATTAAAGTAAATGACAGAAACATTCAAATTATATTATTGTACTATAGTCTCAATCAATATTATCACTTTTTACAACGAGTTGAACTTTTATGGCATTTAGAATTACATAGTAGGAGAGGTATAGCGAGATGGGGGGGGGGGGGCGGGGGGGGGAGACGACACATTTCCCCGGGCGCCGACCTTAGAAGGCGCCAAAATGGGTTGTAAAAAATAAATTGAAAGGTTGAGAGGTGGTGCAAATCGAAAGTTATGGGGGGGGGGGGGGGGGGCTGCAAATTGAAAGTGAGGGGGGAGCAAATCGAAATCATGAGGGGGGGGGATGGGCTTAGGAGTTAGCCCCTAAGCCTTTAGGCTTAAGGGTAAGAGATAGTCCAAGAAAATAGGTAAAGCAAGGCACTAAGAGCAGTGTATCTTATTAGGTGCCAAGTCAGCAGAAAATAAACAGAAAACAGTTTATTTCCCCTCAAAAGGAAGAGAACATTTATAATCTCATGTGAGATGATCAAAGCATGTTGCGTATTTGCTGAAATTATATTCCCTGTGACCTAAAATGGATAAAATAAATAAAAATTAGTAAATAATATAGCTCTGTTGGGCTATTAAATTAAAATGTAAAACCTGATTTATAGGCCTAATTATAGCAATATTTTAAATTATAAAGATATCTACTTATTTTTAATTTATTTCAGAGGGTTAGATAATAACATAGTAAAGGTAGAGCATATTGATTGACTGTTGCGCATCTTAAACCACCTGTAAAGACTAAATGAAGTAAAAAAATTGCAAAGGAGAACGCTTATTATAAGGCCTATTTAAATATTTGAAAAATTGAAAGCAACTTGAATTGTTCCCTTAATTTAGCCAGACAATGTGTGGCCTTCCTCTTTTTGTTAAAAGTCCTCCAGTGTCGTGAAGATGGATTGCATTTAGATACATATAATAAATGACGAAATCATGACTACCCATCCGTACACCAGCCAGCACAATTTTTTATGTTTATATATTATATACTTTGTTTTGGATATATATTTTTCGTGGTACTTTAGTGCATAGGTCTAATTGTCTCTAGTCATGCAACTCTCTGGTATTAAAGTTTTAAAGTACCAGAAAAAAGCATATAGACAGTTTTAATAACAATTTTATGTAATAATGCACTAAAAGGAGAAAATAAATGATTTACTGTAAATATATAACAATGAACTGCTATTTAAATATCTAAAAATTAAAGCTATATTAGATTTTATATACCTTTACTAGATGAGAAGCGATACACGCTTTTGGTTTTAGTTCTTTGAATAGTTGTTCATTATCAATATTTATTGAAGGAGATTTATTTTCTTATTTTTAGTGCATTATCACATTAAAGCTTGTTATTATGAGAAGTTGGTCCGTTAGAAGTGGTCGAAATTTCGCTCTACACTTTCGATCTGTATCGAACAAAGACAGACACAAGAACGACATACAGACAGAGGCAAGTTAAGTAAAAGCATGTAACAACAAAGTTTAATTTATTAAACAGCACTATTATACACGTCATACAACTATAACTTAGCATTGCGCACGTTAATAAAACACGGTTTTCACACTCAAACACAACTGAGGTTTTAAAACTTTCGTTCAGTTTGGTGCGCACTAAAAAACATTGCCACGCCGTCTCCCCTAGATAAACATGGTAATATGAAGCACATCTCAAACCATCTGACATAGATCTAGATCAAAGATACCATCGAAAAATAATATAAGGTCAATTTGTTGTTCTTACCTATATTAAGTTAGATATTCTAATATAAAGATTTTTGAATAAAGGTAGCGTAGAGATAAACAAATCTAAATCGATTCTTGAATCTAGAACTAGATTCTAACAGCTATTCGAAGATAACAGCAAACCGGAACAATACGTAAAATGATAAAATCCGTATAATCTAGATCTAGGCTTAGAATGGCAGTGTTGTTGATTAAATGAATCTTCTTTAGACCTAGCGATCCAATGGGCTGATGAAGAGTTCTTGAACTCGGAAGAGGATGTGTGGTCAGCACTTTGCTCAGCCGACTATACTTTCCCTAACAAGAGCTAGGTACCCATCAGAGCTGGGAGGTCTCAGGGACGGTCTACTGACTTGGACGCAGATACGAGCTCAACACTTTCGGATAAGCAGCCAAGCTCTCTACCACTTAGGCCATGCCGTCCTTAGTAGACATAGTAGGAAACTTTCGGTTATGTTGGTGCCTTAGTTAGTCTAGTAGCATGGCCAAGTCTAGAATCTTTCGGTTATCATACCGGGTAGCAAAGATGAAAACAGATTTAAAATTTAAAGCGAAAACGGGGCTTCTCCAATTGAATATATTAATCCTTCTTAAACTCTTCACTGAACGCTTGCAAGGTATTTCGTCGCCTAGAAACAGGCATTGAGGCATGTACCAAGGCACATCCGACATAGTGACGCATCTATCTTTAGACCAAACTTTAACCCAAAGTCCACAATAAACACAGGGCTTACATTCGATACGACTTTGGTATCGCCCAGGTGGTATAGCTAATCGAGTACCGTAATTACTAATTTAAATTAATGCTTGGATGACTTGACAGGACCAGATTGTAAGAGCCAGACGTACGTAGGGTGGAATAAAGAGGTCAACATGCAGCAGACGGTGAATCAGCTTCGCGCGCCCGAGCTCGCTCCCTGCCCTAACATGAACGACATGACCCCTAGGGGTGGGGCGTGTGCTGGGGTCAGGCAACAGAACCCCTCTGGGGCGAAGAACTGTCAGTACTGGACGGTGAGACGCAGGGTTGATGTAGCTTTGTTGTTGTCTGGTGTGTTGTTGTCTGGTGTGTTGTTGTTGTCTGGTGGTGTGTTGTTGTCTGGTGGTGTGTTGTTGTCTAGTGGTGTGTTGTTGTCTGGTGGTGTGTTGTTGTCTAGTGGTGTGTTGTTGTCTGGTGGTGTGTTGTTGTCTGGTGGTGTGTTGTTATCTGGTGGTGTGTTGTTGTCTGGTGTGGTGTTGTTGTCTGGTGTATTGTTGTCTGGCGTTGTTGTCTGGTGGTGTTGTCTGGTGGTGTTGTCTGGTGGTGTGTTGTTGTCTGGTGGTGTTGTTGTTTATTGGTGTGTTGTTGTCTGGTGGTGTGTTGTTGTCTGGTGTTGTTGTCTGGTGGTGTTGTCTGGTGTTGTTGTCTGGTGGTGTGTTGTTGTCTGGTGGTGTTGTCTGGTGGTGTGTTGTTGTCTGCTGGTGTGTTGTTGTCTGGTGGTGTGTTGTTGTCTGGTGGTGTGCTGTTGTCTGGTCGTGTGTTGTTGTCTGGTGGTGTGTTGTTGTCTGGTGGTGTTGTCTGGTGGTGTGTTGTTGTCTGGTGTTGTTGTCTGGTGGTCTGTTGTTGTTGTCTGTTGGTGTTGTCTGGTGGTGTTGTCTGGTGGTGTGTTGTTGTCTGGTGGTGTGTTGTTGTCTGATGTTGTTGTCTGGTGGTGTTGTCTGGTGGTGTTGTCTGGTGGTGTGTTGTTGTCTGGTGGTGTGTTGTTGTCTGGTGTTGTTGTCTGGTGTTGTTGTCTGGTGGTGTGTTGTTGTTGTCTGGTGGTGTGTTGTTGTTGTCTGGTGGTGTGTTGTTGTCTAGTGGTGTTGTCTGGTGGTGTTGTCTGGTGGTGTGTTGTTGTCTGGTGGTGTGTTGTTGTTGTCTGGTGGTGTGTTGTTGTTGTCTGGTGGTGTGTTGTTGTCTGGTGTTGTTGTCTGGTGGTGTTGTCTGGTGGTGTGTTGTCTGGTGGTGTGTTGTCTGGTGGTGTGTTGTTGTCTGGTGGTGTGTTGTTGTCTGGTGGTGTGTTGTTGTCTGGTGGTGTGTAGTTGTCTGGTGTGTTGTTGTCTGGTGGTGTGTTGTTGTCTGGTGTGTTGTTGTTGTCTGGTGGTGTGTTGTTGTCTGGTGGTGTGTTGTTGTCTGGTGTATTGTTGTCTGGTGGTGTATTGTTGTCTGGTGGTGTGTTGTTGTCTGGTGATGTGTTGTTGTTGTCTGGTTGTGTGTTGTTGTCTTGTGTGTTGTTGTCTGGTGGTGTATTGTTGTCTGGTGGTGTGTTGTTGTCTGTTGGTGTGTTGTTGTTGTCTGGTGGTGTGTTGTTGTTGTCTGGTGGTGTGTTGTTGTCTGGTGTGTTGTTGTTGTCTGGTGGTGTGTTGTTGTCTGGTGTATTGTTGTCTGGTGGTGTATTGTTGTCTGGTGGTGTGTTGTTGTCTGGTGATGTGTTGTTGTTGTCTGGTTGTGTGTTGTTGTCTTGTGTGTTGTTGTCTGGTGGTGTATTGTTGTCTGGTGGTGTGTTGTTGTCTGTTGGTGTGTTGTTGTTGTCTGGTGGTGTGTTGTTGTTGTCTGGTGGTGTGTTGTTGTCTGGTGTGTTGTTGTTGTCTGGTGGTGTGTTGTTGTCTGGTGTATTGTTGTCTGGTGGTGTGTTGTTGTCTGGTGGTGTGTTGTTGTCTAGTGGTGTGTTGTTGTCTAGTGGTGTGTTGTTGTCGGGTGGTGTGTTGTCTGGTGGTGTGTTGTTGTCTGGTGTGTTGTTGTTGTCTGGTGGTGTGTTGTTGTCTGGTGGTGTGTTGTTATCTGGTGGTGTTGTCTGGTGGTGTGTTGTTGTCTAGTGGTGTTGTCGTTGTCTCTTGGTGTGTTGTTGTTGTGTGGTGTGTTGTTGTTGTCTGGTGGTGGTGGTGTTGTCTGGTGGTGTGTTGTTGTCTAGTGGTGTTGTCGTTGTCTCTTGGTGTGTTGTTGTTGTCTGGTGTGTTGTTGTTGTCTGGTGGTGGTGTTGTTGTCTGGTGGTGTGTTGTTGTCTGGTGTGTTGTTGTTGTCTAGTGGTGTGTTGTCTCTGACTTTTGTGTGTACTTACGTTTAGTTTTTTTTGTTATGCTTAGAGTAAACTTATTTTTAGTATGTTTTTAATTTTTAGTGTGTCTTTATGCCTACCTTTTTTACTTATGTTTAGAGTCTCTATGGGGAACATGACATTACCCCATCCCCGGTTAATTACCCCCGGACATCCCCCCCCTCGATTTAGACATGGTATATTGCTCCGGAAGTAATGTGGGAGGGGGGGGGGGGGGGTAACTGACAGGGTATGATTAATAACCTAGACCCGTCTCTATGATAATATGTTAATAAGTCCGATGGGTTTAGTGTCTCTATGTTGACTGTGTCCTTATGTTTGGTGTGTCTTTAAATTTTTTTGCCGTTGGGTTTAGTGTCTCTATGTTGACTGTGTCCTTATGTTTGGCGTGTCTTTAAATTTTTTTGCCGTTGGGTTTAGTGTCTCTATGTTGACTGTGTCCTTATGTTTGGTGTGTCGTTAAATTGGTTTGCCGTTGGGTTTAGTGTCTCTATGTTGACTGTCCTTATGTTTGGTGTGTATTTAAATTGGTTTGCCGTTGGGTTTAGTGTCTATATGTTGACTTTGTCCTTATGTTGGGTGTATCCATATATATTACCATATCTCGCAATAGTGAACGACTATAATATAAATTTTGTTAGTCTGTGCGTGCATGAACTGTCAAGTCCACAAAATGAATTTCTTATAATAGAAAAAAAAATAGAAGTGATAATTTTTCAAGCAGTTGTAATTTTGTTTTCTTACAAAACTTCACAAAATTCTTCTTTCCTTGTGTTAATGTTAGAGTACTCCCGGGTGGGAGCAAGACACGATCCCAATGGACTCCGTGAATGTGAGTTGTCATCCATCACATGTCATTTGAATGTCATTTGTCGCTTGAAATATGATCTCCATTGTCAGTTCACCTGCTATCATGTGACATTTCACCCGTCTGTCACACACAGGTCCCTCAACTGCCACTTTAATGTCACACACAGGTCCCTCAACTGTCACTTTAATGTCACACACAGATCCCTCAACTGTCACTTTAATGTCACACACAGGTCCCTCAACTGTCACTTTAATGTAACACACAGGTCCCTCAACTGTCACTTTAATGTCACACACAGGTCCCTCAACTGTCACTTTAATGTCACACACAGATCCCTCAACTGTCACTTTAATGTCACACACCTGGCTTTAAAGTGTCACCCATTTGTCACTCAAATGTCACTAGTATCATCTACATTCTAGTTATGAATCTCGTTTACATGTCTCAGTTATTTCCTGTAAATGTCATATGATAACTTTGTTTTTCACGTACAAACATGATGACTTTATCAACTCTTCGAACACACGACTCTTTATATACTACATTTATAAAGTTTGTTTATAAGTTACCTTCATAATCGAAGTTTGATTTCAGAAATCGAATACACTTATTAACACACTTTTATTATAAACTTCAGCTGGAAGATCTCAATTATAACCAGTATCGATACCAAGTCTATGCCAAGCCAACCGACTACCAATGCCATACTCATCTGAGCACCAAAGGTATCGATTCCAAATATTTCTTTCATTGGTCATTACCTGCTTATTTCAGTCGTGTCGTCCTATGGTTGCTTGTTTGATCAGGCTTAAACTACATCAAAACGACCGTCATTCTGTTGTCAGATAACTGTCTTAGTCACAACATTCATTGGTCATTACCTGCTTATTTCAGTCGTGTCGTCCTATGGTTGCTTGTTTGATCAGGCTTAAACCACATCAACACAACCGTCATTCTGTTGTCAGATAACTGTCTTAGTCACAACATTCATTGGTCATTACCTGCTTATTTCAGTCGTGTCGTCCTATGGTTGCTTGTTTGATCAGGCTTAAACTACATCAACACAACCGTCATTCTGTTGTCAGATAACTGTCTTAGTCACAACATTCATTGGTCATTACCTGCTTATTTCAGTCGTGTCGTCCTATGGTTGCTTGTTTGACCAGGCTTAAACTACATCAACACAACCGTCATTCTGTTGTCAGATAACTGTCTTAGTCACAACATTCATTGGTCATTACCTGCTTATTTCAGTCGTGTCGTCCTATGGTTGCTTGTTTGATCAGGCGTAAACTACATCAACACAACCGTCATTCTGTTGTCAGATAACTGTCTTAGTCACAACATTCATTGGTCATTACCTGCTTATTTCAGTCGTGTCGTCCTATTGTTGCTTGTTTGATCAGGCTTAAACTACATCAACACGACCGTCATTCTGTTGTCAGATAACTGTCTTAGTCACAACATTCATTGGTCATTACCTGCTTATTTCAGTCGTGTCGTCCTATGGTTGCTTGTTTGATCAGGCTTAAACTACATCAACACAACCGTCATTCTGTTGTCAGATAACTGTCTTAGTCACAACATTCATGGGTCATTACCTGCTTATTTCAGTCGTGTCGTCCTATGGTTGCTTGTTTGATCAGGCTTAAACTACAACAACACAACCGTCATTCTGTTGTCAGATAACTGTCTTAGTCACAACATTCATTGGTCATTACCTGCTTATTTCAGTCGTGTCGTCCTATGGTTGCTTGTTTGATCAGGCGTAAACTACATCAACACAACCGTCATTCTGTTGTCAGATAACTGTCTTAGTCACAACATTCATTGGTCATTACCTGCTTATTTCAGTCGTGTCGTCCTATGGTTGCTTGTTTGATCAGGCGTAAACTACAACAACACAACCGTCATTGTTGTCAGATAACTGTCTTAGTCACACCATTCTATTTTACTTACACTTTGACAACCATTGAAACAGTTTTCTGAATTGGATCCGATAAGGCTCTACGACTCAGTATTGAAGTTATTGGTTCGTTAACTAGGCGTGGCCCAGCGTGGCCCAGGGCAGTAGCGTAGCAAGGGGGGGGGGGGGCGGGGGGCCCTGGCGCCGACCTTAGGGGGCGCCAAAATGGGTTGGTAAAATAAATTGAAATGTTGATGGGGGGGGGGGTGGGGGTGGAAATCGAAAGTTTGAGGGGGGGTGCAAATCGAAATCTTGAGGGGGGGGGGGTGCAAATCGAAAAGTTTGTCCCCGGGAAGGGTCGCTACGCCTCTGGCCCAGCGTGACCCAGCGCTAGAATCCATGCTGGTCCCAAAGATCGCGAAATCGTAACCCGTTCATTTCCCCACCAAACCCGCCCTACCCCTACCCACACTTTCCAACATCCTAACTTAGTAAGGCATAACGCAGGGCGACGACGTCAATTAGCCTGTCAACTTTCACCAGTTCAGCAGCCGGAATTTTTCGTGAAGGAAACAATCGATTTTTCACTCGGTTGAGTTATGAGCATTCGAGTCGGTTATACGCTATATTGAACAACAGACGGGTAATTAATTAATAACAACAGTGTAAATAAGCAATCCAATCCACATCTCTGTGGTTTGGGGGTCATTAAACGACAATATTTTGTTTACAACACCCATTTTGTGCACTTCCTACCCCTGCATAATCCTGTGTGATTAAATAAGCGATCTGACATAGCTCCTAGCGCCTCTCGTTATCTCACCACCCCCACCCCCAACCGATCAATTAATCCAACCATCTGCCCCCACCCCAACCGATGGATTAGTTCAACCATCTACCCCCATCCCCACCCCCAACCGATAGATTAATCCAACCATCTACCCCCACCCCCACCCCCAACCGATAGATTAATCCAACCATCTTCCCCCACCCCCAACCGATCAATTAATCCAACCATCTTCCCCCACCCCCAATCGATGAATTAATCCAACCATCTGCCCCCACCCCCAACCGATCAATTAATCCAACCATCTTCCCCCACCCCCAATCGATGAATTAATCCAACCATCTACCCCCACCCCCACCCCCAACCGATAGATTAATCCAACCATCTTCCCCCACCCCCAACCGATCAATTAATCCAACCATCTTCCCCCACCCCCAATCGATGAATTAATCCAACCATCTACCCCCACCCCCACCCCCAACCGATCGATTAATCCAACCATCTGTCCCCACCCCCAGCGCCTGAAAGAGTCTACGTGCCGCCCAACACGGACATCCGGGCCCTCCGCCAGACGACATACATCCCCCTCCTGCCGACCAAGCCCGGGGGTGAGAGGGAGGTCACATTCCCCATGACGCCCCAGACCCTTGGGCAACCGGATGTGACGACAGCCTGCTGTGTGCCTGTCATCCCCTGCAACCCGGGTTTCATGAACCTGACCCCTCACGTTCTGCCCGACCCCCGCTGCTACTGTGATTCTCATCTCAAGTAAGTTTAATTAACCCCCGGCTACGAACTTTAATAAATCAAATTGACCCCCCACCCAGCCTACTTCAAATAGTTATAATTGACCTACTTCAAGTAAGATTGCCTGACCGCCTGCTCTTTAACTCGACTATTTACTTGAGTGCAAGCCCCCACCTTATACACAACACGACCTGTTCCGCTAAATACAAGCCCCCACCCTATACACAACTCAACCTCTACACCTAGGTGCAAACCCCCACCCTATACACAACTCAACCTCTACACCTAGGTGCAATCCCCCACCCTATACACAACTCAACCTCTACACCTAGGTGCAAGCCCCCACCCTATACACAACTCAACCTCTACACCTAGGTGTAAGCCCCCACCCTATACACAACTCAACCTCTACACCTAGGTGCAAGCCCCCACCCTATACACCACTCAACCTCCACCCCTAGGTGCAAGCCCCCACCCCAGCTGGTGCCCCGGAGGATCGACATAGTGGCAGAGATGGAGACCCTGAAGACGCCCCGAACCTCCCCCTTCTGTGGCTATAACGCCCTCCCGCCCGCCCAGCAGTTCATGATGCCCCCCTCCAACCACCCAGGGAACGCCTGCTCTGGCTTCTATGCCACCTTCCCACCCCCCAACCAGGTACGAGCTTTCAGTTTTGTACCGTAATTATTGATTAGCCGTACCCACATACGGGTCGAATGTACACGGAGGCACACACTTGTAAAGTAAGGGTCTGGCTATTTGTAAATATGTGTGAAGGTGAAAAATAAAGGGGATGGCTTACATAATGATAAATAGTGACGTCGTTGCCTAGCGGTAGAGCGCTAGACTGCTAACCCGAAAGCCTCGAGTTCTGATGGGCACCTAACTCAAGTTAGGGAGAAATAAAGGCGGCTGGGCATAAAGCTGACCACACTGTCCCGACGTCACTGAAACAGATGTACTCTTCTGTATCTACCTCACGAAAAGGAAAAAAACGATGAGATATCAATATTTAAACTACCAGCGATGGTGATTCTCTGTATGCTTCTACAATATGGCTTGTAAGTCTACGGTCTCCAAATCTGCTAGCTGCATAGTACGAGAACTAGAAGTTGTGACCTACTTACACGCCCTATTATTAGGGTCAGGGTTAGAAATCAGGGCCAGGGAGAGTGGTATCAGTTACGTGGCTAGGGAACTTGTTATGTTTAGGGAAAGGGGCCATGGCTAAGTTTAACCAGCATTTCTTGCTGATTTAAACTAGTGTAGTTTATTAACCAGTAACCTTCCCGAGCGACGTCATGTATTTTATTGTAAACCCTAATCTTACCCTAACCTGATGTAACCGAGTGTACGTTGTTAACCAGTAACCCTTGTGATTAGCTCTACGGGCAACAAGGCATGCAGTCATCCGGCCCACCGGTCATGCAGTCATATAACCAACAAGCCATGCAGTCATATAACCAACAAGTCATGCAGTCATATAACCCGCAAGCCATGCAGTTGACCCCGATGCACCCTGACCCCAATACCGCTTCCATGAGTACGTGCGCCAACGTGTCGTCCAATACTCAGCTGAATGAACCATCCCAACAAGCCGTGGGTTCGGGCCCAGGGCAGACTGAGCCTGGGCAGTGCTTTAATGGCGGAAATGAATACGTCAGTAACATCAACGGTGAGGAAAATAATGTTTACTACAAGTTTAGGGTTATTTCTGGGTTATGGTTAGTATAGCTTTAACCATGAAATTACAATTTGCTATTTTAAAAAAAAATTTAAGAACTAAAACAAACATATTTGTTGACTAGCATCGTTATAAAGTTATAATATGCAGGGAGAAATGTAATTACCCTTTCACATTATTGGTAAATAAGGTGAAGTAGAGCTCTTCTGTATTTCTAATATAAAGTTTATGAAAACATGTGATTGTGTGATCAGCATTACGGCCAGTTGTCTCCTCTTAATTTGATAACCACCCAGACGGGTTAGTGATGAAATGCTCTTTTACGCGACCACATTCTCCCATCTTTTGTTTGACAATAATTTTCTGAATTTTTTTTCATTGAAAATATGTTTCTGTTTTTTTGTTTTAAGTATATTTATTTATATACGTTTGATTGAAGATAATTTTCTGATTTTTGTTCCTCTCAATAGATGGATTAAATCCTAGAGGAGGTCCGGACTCGGTGAGTTTCATAACATCACCTGCTGACATCATTGTAACAAACATCACCTGCATACATCACTGTAACAAACATCACCTGTATACATCACTGTAACAAACATCACCTGCATACATCAGTGTAACAAACATCACCTGTAGACATCACTGTAACAAACATCACCTGTATACATCACTGTAACAAACATCACCTGCATACATCAGTGTAACAAACATCACCTGCATACATCAGTGTAACAAACATCACCTGCATACATCAGTGTAACAAACATCACCTGCATACATCAGTGTAACAAACATCACCTGCAGACATCATTGTAACAAACATCACCTGCATACATCACTGTAACAAACATCACCTGTATACATCACTGTAACAAACATCACCTGCATACATCAGTGTAACAAACATCACCTGTATACATCACTGTAACAAACATCACCTGCATACATCAGTGTAACAAACATCACCTGCATACATCAGTGTAACAAACATCACCTGCATACATCAGTGTAACAAACATCACCTGCATACATCAGTGTAACAAACATCACCTGCAGACATCATTGTAACAAACATCACCTGCGGACATCACTGTAACAATCATCACCTGTATACATCACTGTAACAAACATCACCTGTAGACATCAGTGTAACAAACATCACCTGTATACATCACTGTAACAATCATCACCTGTATACATCACTGTAACAAACATCACCTGTAGACATCACTGTAACAAACATCACCTGTAGACATCAGTGTAACAAACATCACCTGCGGACTTCACTGTAACAAACATCACCTGTAGATATCACTCTAACAAACATCACCTGCATACATCACTAACAAACATCACCTGCAGACATCATTGTAACAAACATCACCTGTAGACTTTAGCAAACATCACCTGCAGACATCATTGTAACAAACATCACCTGCATACATCACTGTATCAAACCTCACATGATTTGATAACTCAGCTCTTTGACTTTTGATTTGATGACTTAACTCTTTGACTTGATTCCATCACAGAAATGCCTGGTGCCAGAAACGTTTAGATTTGCCGACCGCGTTCAGAGGTTGACAGAAAGCAGTAAGTGCTAACTAGACTCGCTTGTCTATCTCAAGTGCTTAAAGCATACTCGACTATTCTAAACACATAATTTACATTGTCTAAAACATAATCAGCCCTTTCCTTAACATTAACAGCCCGTTCTGCAATAATCTGCTTTGTCGTATTATCTGCCATATGTTAGTAACGTCTGCCTTTTTCGAACAGTCAGCCCTGTGATAAGCTGCTCTGCCCTGTCAAATATAATATGTCCTGTGATAAGCTTCTCTGCCCTGTCAAATATAATATGCCCTGTGATAACCTTTTCTGCCCTGTCAAATAAAATATGCCCAGTGATAACATTCTCTGCCCTGTCAAATATTTGTCTTGTAATAACATTCTTTGCCCTGTCAAATATAATATGCCACGTAATAACATTATCTGCACTGTCAAATATAATATGCCCTGTGATAACATTCTCTGCCTTGTCAAATATAATATGCCCTGTGATAACATTCTCTGCCTTGTCAAATATAATATGCCCTGTGATAACATTCTCTGCCTTGTCAAATATAATATACCCTGTGATAACCTTTTCTGCCCTGTCAAATAAAATATGCCCAGTGATAACATTCTCTGCCCTGTCAAATATTTGTCCTGTAATAACATTCTTTGCCCTGTCAAATATAATATGCCATGTAATAACATTATCTGCCCTGTCAAATATAATATGCCCTGTGATAACATTCTCTGCCTTGTCAAATAAAATATGCCCAGTGATAACATTCTCTGCCCTGTCAAATATTTGTCCTGCAATAACATTCTTTGCCCTGTCAAATATAATATGCCATATAATAACATTATCTGCCCTGTCAAATATAATATGCCCAGTGATAACATTCTCTGCCTTGTCAAATATAATATGCCCTGTGATAACATTCTCTGCCTTGTCAAATATAATATGCCCTGTGATAACATTCTCTGCCCCATACACATATAATGTATCCACTCTTATATATAATATAAGCTACCCAGTGATCTGCCGTGCCTTAACACAATCTTTAAACACAATCTGCCCTGCCTTAACACTTTAAACACAATCTGCCCTACCTTAACACTTTAAACACATTCTGCCCCCCCCCCACCTGACAGAGATGGAGACGCAGGAACAACGCGATATCCGGCTCCGAACGATGTACGGCTCCTACGGCTCCTACCTGCTAGCGAGGGTCACACCTAGGCGCAACTTGCTCGGCCCACCCAACAACATCTTCCTTCAGGGTAGGTCTCACTCGTGGGCAGTAGGTCAATAGGTCCATGAGGGTAGGTCTCACTCGTGGGCAGTAGGTCAATAGGTCCATCAGGTTAGGTCTCACTTGTGGGCAGTAGGTCAATAGGTCCAGCAGGGTAGGTCTCACTTGTGGGCAGTAGGTCAATAGGTCCATCAGGGTAGGTCTCACTTGTGGGCAGTAGGTCAATAGGTCCATCAGGTTAGGTCTCACTTGTGGGCAGTAGGTCAATAGGTCCAGCAGGGTAGGTCTCACTTGTGGGCAGTAGGTCAATAGGTCCATCAGGGTAGGTCTCACTTGTGGGCAGTAGGTCAATAGGTCCATCAGGGTAGGTCTCACTCGTGGGCAGTAGGTCAATAGGTCCATCAGGGTAGGTCTCACTCGTGGGCAGTAGGTCAATAGGTCCATCAGGGTATGTCTCACTCGTGGGCAGTAGGTCAATAGGTCCATCAGGGTAGGTCTCACTCGTGAGCAGTAGGTCAATAGGTCAATCAGGGTAGGTCTCACACGTGGATAGTAGGTCAACAGGTCAATCAGTGTAGGTCTCACACGTGGATAGTAGGTCAACAGGTCAATCAGGGTTGGTCTCACTCAGGGGCACTGGGTAGGTCAATAGGTCAATCAGGGGAGGCCTCCCTCGTGGATATTAGGTCAAGAGGTCATTCAGGGTAGGTCTCCCTCGTTGGTAGTTGTTAGGTCAAGAGATCGTCAGGGTAGGTCCCACTCGTGAATAGTAGGTCAAGAGGTCCAGCAGGGTAGATCCTTACACAAGGAGTAAGCTAAGTAGGACCTTTAGAAAGGTCTTACTCGTTCCCTGCGGTTAGTAGTTTGGTCAAGGGGTAAGTTAAGTTGGTTCTTCTATGAAAGATATAACTGGTTCCCCAAGGCTAGTACTTGGATCAGTTAGATGGTTAGGTGGTTAGGTGGTTAGACGTTGCCTTGTTGTCATCTGTTTTCATTCTCGCATTATTTTTACTGTCTTCTGTCATCTTTGTTGTCATCTGTCATCTTTGTTGTCATCTGTCATTATTGTCACCTGTCAACTCTGTAGTTATTACTGTTAACATCAGTCATTGCTGTTGCCATCTGTCATCTTTGTTGCCATCTGTCATCATTAATTACTGCTATTGCCTGTCATCTCTGTTGTTATTTTTAGTCACTGTCCCCCGCCCCCCGTCTTCACCGTTGTCATAGTGTAATCTCTGTGCTTCATCAATTACGTTAACAATCTTCACGTATGTCACCTGCTATCATCAATGTCTCCTGTCATCATCAATGTCACTTGTCATGTTCAATGTCACATGTCATCAGGAATGTCACATGTCATCACCAATGTCACATGTCATCATTTATGTCACCTGTCATCTTAAATGTCACATGTAATCTTAAATGTCAGGTGTTATTATCAATGTCGCCTGTCATCATCAATGTCACCTGTCCTCCCCAATGTCACCTTTCATCAACAATGTCACCTGCCATTAGCAATGTCACCCGTAATCACCAATGTCACCTGTCATCAGCAATGTCACGACTTGTCATCAGCAATGTCGCCTGTCCTCCCCAATGTCACCTGTCCTCCCCAATGTCGCCTGTTATCAGCATTGTCACCTGTCATCACAAATGTCACCTGTCATCTACAGGTAACGGCTTCCAGTGGAGCCACCCCCAAAACGTCAATCAGATGTGTTACGTGCTATCAAGAAACACGCGGTGTTAACAACAAAAAACAAATATCCAATGTTTTACAATCCCTAGGCTCAATGAGATCGATATGTCCATCTTGACATAATAGTAGATCAACCAAAACTCTTAGTGTAAACTATCAGTGTATTCTAAATCTTAAAACTTCAACATACAAATTATATGACTGTTTGACTTGATGGGGAAAAAAATAAAAGAAAAAATATGTTTTGTTGAAGAGAAACTCGTCTTTTGTGCTGTGCCATCAACTCATGACAAAATAAAAACTAACTTAACAAAAATAATGTTTATTTTTCTTTCCTTGAGACGTTGACTATAGATTCATATCATATGGCGTCGCTAGGCCGGGTGTTACCAAGTGCGGCACCTCATGGTGTCATTCCCCCTTTTTTTTCACATTAAATTTTGCAGCTTGTGTCACCCCCCCCCCCCCCCCCCCCCAACCCGGCAAAAGCTTTCTTGTTAACATTTAATACATTTAATACTAATGATGTTTATCTATAATAGTTTGTTAATACAGCTGGGTATTATGGTGCCCTCACACCCCCCACCCTCGTTGTTGGGATCGTCATATTGTACTTAAAATACTTTTTACCCATTCAACGAACTGACAAAGACATATTTTTTCAATATTTCTCGCAATTATTTGTCTTGGTGTCACCCCCCCCCCCAAATGGTGTCACCCCTGCCCCAGCCCCCACCTCGCGACGCCTCTGTGTGTGTTCATGTTTCCAGTTGACGAAATGTTTTTTTTTTCGGTCAAACAATTCCAGTGTAAGACAAAAAATGAACACCACAATTATGCTAGACTGCCAACCCAAGAGTCTCGAGTTCGAATCCGGGTTCAAATCAGTGGGGCGTCCCTGAGTCCACGCGAGCTGGGCATAGTGCTGACCACACTATCCCTTCATATGCCGAGGTCAATGAATCGGATGAACTCTACTTCATCTGCCCCATGTGTCTTGGGCACGAACGGGATTAAGAAGAGAAGATTTTCAAATTTAGTAGCTTTTCAAATATCATCCATAGCTTCCTAACTGCTACAACTGTTTACAGTTACAATTTCTATTTTCTTTTTAAGCCGATACATTTGTCCAGGGTTTCTAGAATTATAATTTAACGAGCGTATCATACGCCGCTATTTAGTTGTTTTATTTTCTACTTTTCAGTAATTCATAATTTGTGAATTCGACAGTACCAATGCTGCCACTGAAAATATTTGCTTTAAAACACTATCAGTAAATCGTTAAGAAAGTTACTACCCCCACCCTCCTTTCCCCCAACCCCTATCCTACACCCCCCCCCCCCCCGTGAAAGCAGCCTACTCTTAGTTACCTTCCTTAAGTTTAAAATCATTTGAAACTAAATTATCTGCCCCTAATAGCCGTCACTAAACCCGGCTCTACGATTGTAAAGATTTAGCGTGAACCACAGCTCACCAGACCATGTAGGCGCGGGGTGGTAGGGAGCAAGCTTACAGCTCTCCAAGAAGAGAATTATATTTATAGATATGAGTGAGGAACGACGAGGCCGAATGGTAGAGCGTTTTGATGCTAGCCCCATGGTCTCGAGTTCGGATCTCGGTTCGGACTGGTGAACTTCGGACGTCCCTTCGGAGTCTAGCAAGCTATGGTGGGTACAGTGCTGGACAAAGTACTGACCAAACCATCCATTTATATGCCCAAGTCAAGCAAAATATAAAATTTACTTAATCTGGCCACGGATTTCTAGATTTATAGAGGAGCATTACTTTTTTACCTACTTTTATATACGAGTTGCTGTAGTTAGAGCGTGATTACATTGTGTACAAGTTTAAATCAATATTTTTCCTATTTGTAACAGCTACAAGACAAATACATTAGCCAGAAAACAAGTTGCTGAATCAGTAGATTTGTGTGGTATTTTTTTTTTACTATATAAAGCTTTATATTACAAATATAGCGCCACCTTAACCACATTCTTCGGGGGAGTGTGTGTGTGTGTGGGGATGGGGGGGGGGGTGGGGGTGGAGGGAGGGTTTTTAAAGCATTGAATGAAAAAATATATAGTATCAAAATACATTTTAAGTGCGTCCCCAACCCCTCTCCCAAATTTCAAGTTCTTCTCCCCCCCCCCCACGGAGAAAACAAATGTCTGAGAGAAACCCTGTAGTCAAGTACACCTTATCACGTGTTAGTTGACTCCACTAGTTCGCCTCTGTTATAGATCAACCCGATTTCTCACAACCCACCCGTCACCCACATAATACACAACAAGATTATGGAAAAATGTGCAATGAAAATTTAAAGTCCGTCAAAAATCTCCCTAGAGATTAGGCACCAGCTTTTGTTATTCAAAGACTCCACAACTACACGTTCTGGTTCTACAACTACCCACACAACTACCCACACAACTACCCACACACAACTACCCACACACAACTACCCACACACAACTACCGACACACTACAACCGACACACAACTACCCACACACAACTACCCACACACAACTACCCACACACAACTACCCACACACAACTACCCACACAACTACCCACACAACTACCCACACACAACTACCCACACACAACTACCCACACACAACTACCCACACACAACTACCCACACACAACTACCCACACACAACTACCCACACAACTACCCACACAACTACCCACACACAACTACCCACACAACTACCCACACACAACTACCGACACACAACTACCCACACACAACTACCGACACACTACAACCGACACACAACTACCCACACAACTACCCACACAACTACCCACACAACTACCCACACAACTACCCACACACAACTACCCACACACTACAACCCACACATCCTGGTTCTACAACTACCCACACAACTACCGACACACAATTACCCACACACAGCTACCCACACAACAGCTACCCACACAATCATACATCTAGCTCCTACAACTACCCACACAACCACACATTCTGGTTCTACAACTACCCACACACTACAACCCACACAACCACACATCCTAGTCCTACAACTACCCACACAACTACCCACACAACTACCCTTTACAACAACTACCCACACAACCACACATCCTGGTTCTACAACTACCCACACACAACTACCCACACACAACTACCCACACACAACTACACACACAACAACTACCCACACAATCATACATCCAGCCCCTACAACTACCCACACACTACAACCCACACAATCACACATCCTGGTTCTACAACTACCCACACAACTACCGACACACAACTAGCCAACCAACAACTCACCAACAACTAAATCCTGATTTAACAAATACATACACAGCCCCAAGAAGGTAACAGATTTCTAAACAATTTTATTCATTAACTTGTTTTTATTTAATTATTTGCGGAAGTGAAAATTTCACGAAGTTCATTTTTAATTCCTAAAAAGTTTTAAACCAGATCGGCCAAACTCGTATATCTTGTTTTTATTTATTTCTACAACAGACATACATTGGTCATAAACCTTAAGGGTACAGATGTAGATTTTCCATATAGTGTGCGGACATACAAGAAGTGTGGTCTTCGTGTTGCAGGGCATTGGTCAGTGGGAGAATCTTAGGAGATAATGACAGACACAATCTGATGCCAGACCTAGCGCTTGGAGACATCCGTTGGCCCCTCGTCTTCCGGAGTGTCCCGGAAGTGGAACTTCACACACCTGGAATGTTGACGTTCAAACTTTAGCGGCGTACGGAACGGTGTGGTCGGGTTGTAGAGTGCACGACTGCTACCCCAAAAGTCTCGAGTTCGGATCCCGGGCTAGAGTCAGTAGGACGTACCAGAACTCATGCAGGTTCTATCGGTACCTGACTTATGTTAGGGAAAGTAAAACCGGCTGGACATAATGCTGACCATTCATATATCGAGGTCACATAAAAAGACGAACTCTACTTTATCTGCAACATGGATTGCATGGTGTAAGGTAACATCATCCGCCCAAATTTCATTAGACTGAACTGTTAAGTTTACAAAAATACAACTTTTTTTGGGATCTGTTTCAATAATTACTCGACCTGCTTTATTTGTGTCGAAACCCTATCACACTTACGTTATGAACTTACGTTTACATTTCTAATCATTATCCTTGAAGATTGCATTTATTAATTATCACGCAACGGCCCTCTCCAGGGACTAACCCTATCCTTACAACAAAGAGTGTCCTCATATACAAGCTATAGCATAACCCCCTCCCAGGACTTACCCTAACCTTACAAGAACAAAGGTTACTTTTATACAAGAGGTCATCACAAAACGACCCACCCCTGGGCTAACCCTAAACTTACAACAAAGATTACCGCTTATACAAGGGGGTCATCACAAAACAACCCACCCCGGGGCTAAACCTAACCTTACAACAAAGATTACCTCTTATACAAGGGGTCATCACATCATGACCCCCTCCCCTTACAACAAAGATTACCTCTTATACAAGGGGTCATCACGCCAACCAGGATGGAGCGTGTCAATGATGTATTTGTCAAACTTAGAGGATGATTTGAATGGGACGTACAGCGGTTCCTAGAGAGATCGTGATTAAACACATAGAACATATAGCAGTTGGAGAGGTTAGCACATACAATCAGTGTTTCTTCCAGCCTTTTTCTCCGGGGGGGGGGGGGGGGGGGGTGGCGGACACTGTTAAAAGTATATATTTTCTATATAAATTATATAAATTTCATTTCGTTCGGGGGGGGGGGGGGGCGGTAAAAAAGAGATGCCTGGAAGAAACTCTGCATACAATATATAGAAGAGAGTGAAGTTATCACATACAACATATAGATTGGGGAGAGATGAACCACATATAACATGGAAGAGAGTGAGGTTAACACATACTACACATAACAGATGGAGAGGTAAAACACATACACCATATAGAAGAGAGTGAGGTTAAACACATATAACATCCAAAAGAGAAAGAGAGAGAGAGAGAGAGAGAGAGATAGAGAGAGAGAGAGAGCTTAAACAAATACAACGTACATAGCAGAGGGAAAGATGAAACACATAGAGGTAGAGCTCAATCACATACAATATAAGGCATAGGGAGAGATCAATCACATACAACATATAGAAAATAGCGAGGTTAACACATACAACATATAAAAGAGAGGAATTCAAACACCTACAATGTATAACAGAGGGATAGATAAAATATGTACAACAGAGGGAGAGCTTGAACACAAACAACATATAGCAGACAGAAAAATGAAACACATATAACATCTAACAGACTCAAAGATCAACCACATACAACAACTAACAGAGGGAAATATTACACAAAACCTTGACCAACCAAACCTTGACCAAACCCAACCTTGTCTAAAACAAACCTTGACCGAACCCAACCCTGACTAAACCAAACCTTGACCGAACCCAACCTTGACCAAACCCAAACTTGACTAAACCAAACCTTGCCGAACCAAACCTTGAACGAACCCAATTTTGACCAAACCAAACCTTGACTAAACCAAACCTTGACCAAATCCAACCTTGACCAAACTCAACCTTGACCAAATCCAACCTTGACCAAACTCAACCTTGACTAAACCCAACCTCGACCAAGCTCAACCTTGACCAAACCAACCTTGACCAAGCTCAACCTTGACTAAACCCAAACTTGACCAAAACCTACCTTAACCTAACATTGACCAAACCAAAACTTGACCAAACCCAATATTGACTAAACCAAACAAGACCAAACCCAACCTTGACCAAACCTTGACCAAACCAATCCAAACCAAACCTTGACCAAACCCATCCTCGACCAAACTCAGCCTTGACCAAACCCAACCTTGACCAAACTCAACCTTGACTAAACCCAAACTTGACCAAACCCAAACTTGTCCAAACCAAACCTTGACCAGACCAAACCTTGACCAGACCAAACCTTGACAAACCCCAACTTGACCAAACCTTGACCAAACCCAAACCTTGACCAAACCAAACCTTGACCAAATCCAACCTTGACCAAACCCAAACATTGACAAAACCAACCCTTGACCGAACCTAAGATTGACAAACCCCACCTTGACCAAACCTTGACCAGACCAAACCTTGACCAGACCAAACCTTGACCAAACCAAACCTTGACCAAACCAAACCTTGACCAGACCAAACCTTGACCAAACCAAACCTTGACCAAACCAAACCTTGACCAAACCAAACCTTGACCAGACCAAACCTTGACCAAACCAAACCTTGACCAAACCAAACCTTGACAAACCCCACCTTGACCAAACCTTGACCAGACCAAACCTTGACCAGACCAAACCTTGACCAAACCAAACCTTGACCAGACCAAACCTTGACCAAACCAAACCTTGACCAAACCATACCTTGACAACCCCACCTTGACCAAACCTTGATCAGACCAAAGCTTGACAACCCCACCTTGACCAAACCTTGACCAGACCAAACCTTGACCAAACCAAACCTTGACCAGACCAAACCTTGACCAAACCAAACCTTGACCAAACCAAACCTTGACAACCCCACCTTGACCAAACCTTGACCAGACCAAACCTTGACAAAACCAAACCTTGACCAAACCAAACCTTGACAAACCCGACCTTGACTAAACCTTGACCAGACCAAACCTTGACCAGACCAAACCTTGACCAGACCAAACCTTGACCAAACCAAACCTTGACCAAACCAAACCTTGACCAAACCAAACCTTGACCAAACCTTGACCAGACCAAACCTTGACCAGACCAAACCTATTGACTTACATTGAGACCTGGAGCAATACCTCGACCAATGACAATCGAATCGTCGACAACCGTTTTGATGAAGGGGGCCATAGAAGCCGTCATGCTCGTCTGTAAGTAAAGTCAGGAGTTTGTGTTAAAGTCAGGAGTTTGTGTTTGTGTTAAAGTCAAGAGTTTGTGTTTGGGTTAAAGTCTGGAGTTTGTGTTTGTGTTAAAGTCAGGAGATGGTGTTTGAGTTAAAGTCAGGAGTTTGTGTTTGAGTTAAAGTCAGGAGTTTGTGTTTGAGTTAGAGTGTGTCTTAGTGTTTGAGTTAAAATGTGGGTTAGTATTTGAGTTAAAGTGTGTGTTAGTGTTTGATTTAGAGTGAGGGTTAGTGTTTGAGTTAAAGTGTGGGTTAGTGTTTGAGTTAGAGTGTGGGTTAGTGTTTGAGTTAGAGTGAGGGTTAGTGCTGGATTTTTCTCAATTAAATGTGTTACGTTTTTAAACTTACCAAAAATAAATAAACATATACTGAAACATTATCCAACACGTAAACCTCGTGTCAAAACACAGACTAACAAAAACTTAAACCTCCTGTATAGACAGGTTGCCTAAAACTTAAAGCTGCTAAATTATACAACCAAAATTTAAACCTGTTATTTTAAACTACACAAAACTTAAACTTGTTGAATTACACTATCCACAACTTAAACCTGTTCAGTTAAACTACCCAATACCTAAACCTCCTACTGAATAAACTTTGAACTCACCGTCTCATAACCTTTGACCTGAGTGACCATGTGAAGATCCAGCTTGTCCTCCCCAATTACTTTTGGTTTGATCCGAACTGCGAAGAAACTTGTCTCATTACTACGTCACATCGGGTTATACCAAAACAGTCAAATAGGGTGAACAGGTTGAACAGAAGATTATTTAAGATAGACTTTAGAGCATTGCGAACACAAAATTTGATGCACTTTTTCAGGCGCCGAGAATGGAAGCTTCCAATACAAGGGAGTGTTGGGTTATTAGTAGGCGATTAAAATTTGATTGTTAGTGACGTCGTTAGGGTTAAAGCTAAGGTCAGGGAGGCAGAGGCGTAGCGGGGGGGGGGGGGGGGGGGGGGTTGCGGACCGCACCATTTAGGGGGGTGACACCAAGGCAAATAATAGTAAAATATATAGAGAAAAATGGTAATTCCACTTAATTAATTGTTAAATAGTGTTTTAAGAGGTGCAAATCGAAAGTTTGAAGGGGGGGGGGGGGGGGGGTGCAAATCGAAAATTGAAAGTTTGTGTACACGGTAAGGGTCGCTACGCCTCTGGGGGGGGGGGGGGTGGTGACACCATTAAGTGTCGCAGCGGGTGACACCCGACCTCGCTACGCCACTGCAGGGAGGGGATTATCTTTAATCATAGCAGCTAGTTAAAGTATACAGCTAACTAATACAAGTCTAAAACCTACTACCTGGTGAGTCAATCTTTTGAAGAATAAATTGCGTTCGTACAAAATTTTTTTATCACCGTAACGTTGAGAGCAGAGGCGTAGCGACCCTTCCCGGCGCCCGGGGACAAACTTTCAATTTGGCGCCCCCCTCGGGATCAACTTTTCAATTTTCGATGTGCACCCCCTCCCCTCTCGAACTTTCGACAACCCCCCCCCCCCCCCCCCCCCATATATTTTTTATATTTATAAAGCAAAAATGCAGCAAAAATGAGATTTTAATAAAATTTGTTTTTCCAACCCATTTTGGCGCCCCCTAAGATCGGCGCCCGGGGACATATGTACCCCTGCCCCCCTTTCGCTACGCCTCTGGTTGAGAGGGGCGGTGGAGGTATAAAACTAGCTAACTAGAGGACACAAGGTAAATACATGTAACCTTAACTTCAGTGCCAATATCCACAAGGATAAACAGCAAAACATAATCCAAATACGTTGCGTGTTACATGAAGCCTAAATCTTAACCCTAGGCCTAAATTCGTGTTAAATTAATATTTTTCTTAACACCTAATCTGGTCAATCCTCCTTACCTTAAGAGAGTCTGATAATCCCACATAAAGGATTTAAAACAATTGCAGGTGACAGGAGTTTAGATATAAACTAATAAGACATGATTAGGATAGCGCCATCACTATCCGTAACTTAAATCCCAAACCAATTCCTAACATACCCTTTTTATAAAGTCTGAATCTAATATTACTAACAATAACCCGATCAGTGTTTCTTCCAGACTTTTTTCTCCGGGGGGGGGGGGGGGGTACGGACACTGTTAAAAGTATATATTTTCTATATAAATTCCATTTCGTTCGGGGAAAGGGGGGGGGGGGCGGTAGACATTCTTCGGGGTGGGGGGGGGGGGGGGAACTCTGATCCCCCTCCCCCCTAAGAGATGCCTGGGAGAAACTCTAAACCCGATACTACAATACAACGAACAAACCAGAAGACACATCAGTAGACGCCAACAAGAGTAATAGACCCTACTCCCCTAATCTAAGTTAGTGTCGAGTTGGGTATGTATGTGTTATACCTATGAACGATGATTCCGCAATAATGGAACATTCTTAACAAAAGGGTGTTAACTTACTGGTTGTTAACTAAATAAAACAATGATTATGCAATGTTAACGCTAATCTTATTCCTAACTCAATCCTAACCCAAGTCCTATATTAACCCTAGCCCTAAATTCTGAATCTAACATTAACTAAACCAGTGGCGTAGCGAGGTCGGGTGTCACCCGGTGCGGCACTTAATGGTGTCATCCCCCCCCCCCAGAGGCATAGAGACCCTTCCCAGGGACAAACTTTCAAATTTTCAATTTGCACCCCCCCTCAAACTTTCAATTTGCACCCCCCCTCAAACTTTCGATTTTCACCCCCCCCTCGAGTTTTTCTCTATATATTTTGCAATTTTTTGCCTTGGTGTCACCCCCCTAAATGGTGTCACCCGGTGCGGTCCGCACCCCCCCGCCGCCCCCCCCCCCCCTCGCTACGCCCCTGAACTAAACCTGTCATTACAACTCGACAAACAACCTTACACCCCTATTTTCAGAATAGTCTGTTACTTACATAGAGTTTTGTGGATGTCCATCTCCTTCTTTGTTCTGCCTATGGTGCTGGGACCCGCCGAGGTGTACCTGTAGGGGTAGATTTCAGGTAGCTTTGGGATAGGTAACTCATCCCTTCTGATGGTGGTAATCTTTTTACGTTTACCTTTGGTATCCTGAAACGTGGATACTGGCGTTAACAGTGTGTGTGTGTGTGTGGGGGGGGTGAAGGGGGGGGGGCTTGTGATAGGAGAAAGGAACTAGTGATACAGACAGCAGAAGGTGATAAACACAGGAAAAGGTGATACATATAGCAGAAGGTGATACATACAGCAGAAGGTGATACATACAGCAGAAGGTGATACATACAGCAGAAGGTGATACATACAGCAGAAGGTGATACATACAGCAGAAGGTGATACATACAGCAGAAGGTGATACATACAGCAGAAGGTGATACATACAGCAGAAGGTGATACATACAGCAGAAGGTGATACATACAGCAGAAGGTGATACATACAGCAGAAGGTGATACATACAGCAGAAGGTGATACATACAGCAGAAGGTGATACATACAGCAGAAGGTGATACATACAGCAGAAGGTGATACATACATCAGAAGGTGATACATACATCAGAAGGTGATACATACATCAGAAGGTGATACAAACACCAGAAGATGATACCTACATCAGAAGGTGATACATACAGCAGAAGGTGATATATACAGCATAAAGTGGATACCCACAACAACGTAATACCTGCTTTAGAAGTGGACACATACAGCAGAAAGTGAAACCTACAGCAGAAGTTGACACATTCAGCAGAAGGTGATACCTACAATAGAAGGTGATACCTACATCAGAAGGTGACACATACAGCAGAAGATGATACCTACATTCCACCACTTAAAGGGTGGGAACATCTTCTTGTTGTAGTCATCAGGGGTGCAGGTGACGATCAAGTTTTTCTGCATGGCTGCAAGTCTGGGGTCACCTTCAACTGAAACAGTTTAGGTTGAAGCTAGAGTTAACGTTAGGGCATGTTCTCTTTAGATAAAGTACACACAGGTTTAAGCGAAGGCTAGAATTAGCATTAGGGCATAGTGTGTTTAGATAAATTACACACATGTTTATCCTAAGGTAAGAGTTAGGATTAGAGAATGATGTTTTTAGATATCGTACAGGCAAGAGTTAGCATTAGGGCATGGTGTGTTTAGATAAAGTACACACAGGTTTAAGCTAAGGCTAAAGTTAGTATGAGGGCATGGTGTGTTTAGATAATGTACACACAGGTTTAAGCTAAGGCTAGTGTTAGCATTAGGGCATGATATGTTTAGAAACCGTACGGGCTAGAGATAGCATTAGGGCATGGTGTGTTTAGATAAAGTACACTCATTTTAATTTTTAAGCTAAGGCTAGTGTTAGCATTAGGGCATGGTGTGTTTGACATATTGTGATCTTAAACATACCGATCATTCAAAAACAAACATAATAATCGAATTATATCTCTTACGACAAATTAAATATAATTTAATTATATGTCACTTATAAAATATAAAATGCATACAATAATTTTATAAAAAAATGTTCCAGTCTACCTGTGAAAGTCTATTAGCGCGACCAAATTCCCACCGGGATGGTGCCTAAAA
Source organism: Physella acuta (assembly GCF_028476545.2). Taxonomy (NCBI): domain Eukaryota; kingdom Metazoa; phylum Mollusca; class Gastropoda; family Physidae; genus Physella; species Physella acuta. Next base: position 89,080 of record NW_026731690.1, read on the forward strand.
TGACAGACGCTGTTCAGAGGAAGCGCAGAAAAAAACGCGTTTGTGTGAAAATGTTTTGGTTTGGAACTTCCTGCGCTTGTGGTGCGAATGTTCAGCAGGACTATTTGATGGTTAAAATGGACACAGCCGTGTAGTCTCGGATTTTAGATTTTAGAAATCTGGTGCGAGTTTATTAAAATAAAGTTATAAAAACATAACAGTTTTGATTTTTGACGGACTTTACTTAAGATTCGATGTTTTTGATGTTTTTTGATGTTTTAGTATTTTTTGTAAGTTTACAAAAAGTAATTTGGTTGTTTACAATTTGTCACGGAAAATTTAAATAAACTTGCTCACCTGACGCCTGGCTCACCTATCTCACCTGGTTCACCTGACTCACCTGACTTACCTGCTTCACCCAAATTACCTGACTCACCTGAATTACCTGACTCACCTGAATAACCTGACTCACCTATCTCACCTTACACACCTGGCTCAACTTACTTACCTGACTTACATGGCTCAACTATCTCACCTATCTCACCTAAGTCATCTGACTCACCTAACTCACCTGGCTCGCCTGGCTCACCTGACTCACCTGGCTCATCTGGCTCACCCGGCTCACCTGACTCACCCGGCTCCTCTGGCTCATCTGGCTCACCCGGCTCACCTGACTCACCTGGCTCACCTGGCTCACCTGGCTTACCCGGCTCACCTGACTCAATGGATTCACTTGCCCGACTGACTCACCTAATTCACCTCACTCACCTTGCTCATCTGGCTAACCCGGCTCACCTCACTCACCTGGCTCATCTGGCTCACCTTGCTCACCTGGCTAACCCGGCTCACCCGGCTCACCTGACTTAATGGATTCACTTGCCCGACTGACTCACCTAATTCACCTGGCTCACCTGGCTCACCTGGCTCACCTGGCTCACCTAACTCACCTAATTCACCTGGCTCACCTGGCTCACCTGGCTCACCTGGCTCACCTAACTCACCTAATTCACCTAATTCACCTGGCTCACCTGGCTCACCTGGCTCACATGGCTCACCTGACTCACCTGGCTCACCTGGCTCACCTGGCTCACCTAACTCACCTAATTCACCTGGCTCACCTGGCTCACCTAACTCACCTGGCTCACATGGCTCACCTGACTCACCTGGCTCACCTGGCTCACCTAACTCACCTAATTCACCTGGCTCACCTAACTCACCTAATTCACCTAATTCACCTGGCTCACATGGCTCACCTGGCTCACCTGGCTCACCTGGCTCACCTGACTCACCTGGCTCACATGGCTCACCTGACTCACCTGGCTCACCTGGCTCACCTAACTCACCTAATTCACCTGGCTCACCTGACTCACCTGGCTCACATGGCTCACCTGGCTCACCTGGCTCACCTAACTCACCTAATTCACCTGGCTCACCTGACTCACCTGGCTCACATGGCTCACCTGGCTCACCTGGCTCACCTAACTCACCTAATTCACCTGGCTCACCTGGCTCACCTAATTTACCTAATTCACCTGGCTCACCTAACTCACCTGGTTCACATGGCTCACCTGACTCACCTGGCTCACCTGGCTCACCTAACTCACCTAATTCACCTGGCTCACCTAACTCACCTAATTCACCTGGCTCACCTGGCTCACCTAACTCACCTAATTCACCTGGCTCACCTGGCTCACCTAACTCACCTAATTCACCTGGCTCACCTGACTCACCTGGCTCACCTGGCTCACCTAACTCACCTAATTCACCTGGCTCACATGGCTCACCTGGCTCACCTGGCTCACCTAACTCACCTAATTCACCTGGCTCACCTGGCTCACCTAACTCACCTAATTCACCTGGCTCACCTGACTCACCTGACTCACCTGGCTCACCTGACTCACCTGACTCACCTGGCTCACCTGACTCACCTGGCTCACATGGCTCACCTGGCTCACCTGGCTCACCTAACTCACCTAATTCACCTGGCTCACCTGGCTCACCTGACTCACCTGGCTCACCTGACTCAATGGATTCACTTGCCCGACTGACTTACCTAATTCAGCTGACTGACCTGACTCACCTAACTCACCTAATTCACCTATTATCTATGGTTAGGAATTAATATTTTATAAATATGTATTCGGTCTTTTATTGTTGTCCAAATCTAATTTTATCATTTCTAAATTTAACTAGACTTACCCGGTCATCCCTTGGATAACTGTGGGTTTCGTCGGTCATCCATAAATGACATCACGCCGGTCACTAATCATTACAAAAAAACCAGACCCCACATTCAAAAAGACGTTTTTTACCTTTTAAAAACACCGATTTCGGCTGAGCATGGGTCTGACCACACTATCCCTTAATATACTGACGTCACAGGTGACCTTCTCAACTCTACTTCACCTGCCCAGTGTCCCGCCAAGTCTCAGACAATATGTTTTTATCGTTTAAAAAAACTATAACGGCCTAGCATGTCTCTGACCACACTATCCCTTCATATGCTTAGGACAAAGAAACAGATGAGCTCTACTTCATCTGCCCTGTATCCCGCCAAGTTCAGATAGGCAACTTTATCATTCACATCTAAAGAAAAAAGCAAATTGTATTTTTTTTAACATTGACGTGATGTGTCTTGAGCCCGTGCCACTCGCATGATAGCCTATTACACTAACAATTTAGCTATCTAGACTCTTAACGTTACTGATGTCTTTTTGTGCTATATAATAACACTTTGATTCTCCTTATGCAAATTGATTTACGCGTAAATCAAGTTGCATACAGCTTCCCAAGTTTTCATGGCGATTGGGTGAATGATGCAGCAATGCATGATAGACAGAAAAATGTTTTTCGCATGTACAACTGTATGTGGCCAGATCATGCGTCGGATAAACTTTTGATTTAGGGGGGGGGGGGGGGAATCCACAAATGACGTCACATTTTTAACGACTAACAAAAAAACCAGACCCCCACACACACCCACCTCAATGACGTCATTTATAAATAGTAATTGACTATTAATAATGTTCAATTAATTCTAAACGTTCTAATTTATTTCTAAATAAGTATATAAAATAATCTTACCTTCCCTGTTTTGTGAATTGGATGTGCCTAATACTATGCAAGTAAATTAATATCTGCTGACTTGTGCTGTCTAGTTTCTGGCTAAATGTGCTGAAGTGGTGAATGTACGGTTAGGAAGTAGTTCATAAACGATACATTTATCTACTCGATACTTGCGAGGCTAAGAAAGAGGGGTGGGATGGGGGTCGGCTCGGGAAAAAAACTTGAAAGAGACAACAAAACGCTTATGTACGTCAGCATCGCCCATTGTGAAACTTACGCAGGGGAGATAATTCCAAGTATAGGCCCTAAAAGTTTACTATGATATTTCTTGTAAAAGCAAAAACAAGTAAACGTATTTAAAACCGAAGTTTCTAGTATAATATTATTTTTTATTATTTGTAGGATACAATATAGTACAGGATACAAATTCTACCACTATCACAAACACATATTTACGTTGAAAAATGTACAATAGATTTTGGGTCCCTAATCAATACCGCAAAGAAGAAGTGCGCATCATGAAAGCCCACATCATATGTAGCGGCTTCTCAAGCAATGGACTGTTATTTTTTAAAAAAGATTTTGCCCGCGACAGTGTGTGTTTGATTGTAGGGGAATAGAACTCGGCCTTAACCATAGTTTAAAAAATACAATTATAAATAACTTTTTAAAATATTTAAATACATTTGACGACAATTTTCGAGCCCCCTATTTGGTCCCTATCCCCTGCCCCATCCGCAACAGTACACTTTGGAGGATCGGTCACAGTTGCGTGTCCCCTATGTGGCTATCAAAGGGGAGCAACGACTCACAGAAGTCATTCAAATTTGAAGAGTTGCCTATATTTTACACTGCAGTTTGGGTAATGTATTTTAATTTTTGCGAAAGAGCGTGGTATAATGACTGTAAAATAAAGATAATCGTACCGCAGCTACAGTATTTTTCTTTTAAAAACCAAATATCAAGGTAAAAATGCACGAAAATTAAATTAAATGTTTATAAAAATATTAATTATGGTCAGCCGTGGGACCCTAAACAGCCTGGACCCCCCCCCCCGGCATTGCGGGGTCTGGCGGCACTATAGTTCCGCCCCTGATACGAAATCTTGTATTGGAGCCACCATTTATTGTACTAAAAAGTAAACAAATCATGTGACGTCACTATTCACTCAAAGTAAAGTCGTTTTTCTAATTTTTAAAATCCACCAATGAATAAATCAATAAATTAATTAACCTCTTTAAATAAATTTGAGATTAACAGTCTGTCTGAAGTCTGAAAACAAAAATTGTTCTCTACCTACATACTATTTTATAGCTCTATGCATATAGCAGATTCTCTCCAGTAGTCAATCAGACAAACACAAAAAAAAAAAAAAAAAAAAAAAAAAAAACACAAATAAATATTCAAAAAATGTAAACAAACTAGAGTTTTAGTAGTATAGAGAAATATTTTAGTTTCTACTTCATAGTTGCGTAGCGGAATACTATAAAAATGGACCCGTATTGTCTGATAAGTCCCATGGCTATGTTGTGATGTACCAGAATGTTGGTTAAGCTGTGATAAGGAACCCCACATTCAATATATAATATCGTTTGATCTTCATCTCAACACTTTACAAAACAACTATGCCTGTATCGTTAGCTCAAAAACATGTAGGATTTGGCTGCTTGAAAGCTGTTGTTTAATCCGTTGTTAGGCCTATAATCTTTTAAACCACCCACATGGATGTGTACTCAGACAGAGATTTGTTTCTTGTGGATAAAATGTGGTGACGTGGCAAGTATAGAGCTCTAGTGGTGAAACAGTGGCGTAGGTACAGAGATGTTAGGGCTAGGGTTTGGATTTTGTAATAATAAGTAGCACCTTACTGGCGACTTCTTGGCGTTGATAAAACACAAACCTTCAAACATATGAGGCTGTTAGGTATTATGTCCATGTTATTTCATAATAAACAGAGTGCCCAAGACCTAAGGGGCAGATAAAGTAGAGCTCACCTGTTTCAATGACCTCGTCATACACGGTGATAGTGCGGGTTGCACAATGCCCAGCCGATTTTGTTTCCCTAAAGTGAATCAGCTGACCATCTGGCCTGAGTGGACTCAGTTGCATCCTACAACATCGAGCCCGAAATCTGAACTCGAGACTTTTGAGTTAGCAGTCGCAAGCTCTACCAGTGAGCCAAGCTGCACAAGAAAAGTGAGTTTTTGAAAATAACGGTACCAGTTAAAGTAGAGCTCACATGTTTCAGTTATCCCGACATATGAAAGAAAAGTGTGATCGTCACTATGCCCAGCCGTCTTTTATTTCACTAAAGTGAGTCAGGCATCTATCAGAGCTGGGTAGACAGAGACAAAAATTCAAACACTAGAATTTCGAGTAAGCAGTTGTATTCTCTATCATCCGACCACACCGTTAACACCCTACCTCTAATGATGATTGCTATCTCATTACTGACAACTAGAGTTAACTTATTTTTTCTCGATTAAATCTATCCAAATCTCCCCCTGCATTCCTACTAGCATCACCTCTGCCTTCCAAAGCCACGTCTATTGTAACACAGACTAGACTCCATTTAAAACAAAAAGACTGGTTAACTCACATTTTATATTTAGCTACGCCATTTGGTAAAATTAATGTTTCATGACGACAATAGTCCTGCATTTCAAAATGAACTACCGCATTTTATACGGGTTGGAGATGGTAATACTGTGTTGGTCAAAAGGTTGTATTTTTTCTTTTCCCATACATTTTTGTTTGAAAATTTCATTAAATAAAAAAGTAAATATTTTGTATAACTGTTAAAATTGTGTTAAATTTAGTTGCAATTGTCTAATAAAAGAGTAGATGGATTACTTTAATTGAAAAATATTTTAAAAATAAATTTTTATTTAGCAATTAATGACAGATTATCGTTTTAGTGAACGGTCAAAGTAGTAGAGATGATATCGTCAGCCCAAGTGTAGTTGAGGCTAGAGGAACGTTTACTGTGACATGTGACGCGTCACGTGCTGGTGTACCAACAAATGCTACAACAGTTGCTCATTTATTTATTACACACAGACGTGGGACAATATATCGAGATTTAGCAATATACAGCATATATATATATCCATACGAGATAAAAGTAAGTATTTTAATTAAAAACTGCAACTGTAACATCTTTTAAAGGGTAATGTCTCACGTAAACCTACGAGTACACGCACACAAATACATTTCTTGACATATATATCCTAACGTGAGCTAATTTTTTAAAAACTTGTTTATTTTGTCTCTCACTATGACCGTGACCATAAAAAAATTCATAAAAAAAAGTTTTAATAACAAACTTTTATGTACTAATACACTAAAAAGATAAACTAAATAGGTTTCTCTAAATATATTGTAATATAATACACTACTATGTATATAACTATAAAGAAAAGCGTGGGTCGCTTCCTAAATATTAGTAAAAGTATCCAATAAATAATATAAGAACCCACGCTGTTCTTTATAAACCATTTAAAAATATTGCATGATGAAGTACAGTTTTTTATTATATGCATGTTTTCCACACTTACTCAGAATCTATACATCTTTATATTTTAGACATGCCGTTCCAGCCAAAAAAAAAAATAAAATAAAAAAAATAAAACCCAAACGCAAACATAACAAAAACGCAATCATTGACTCAAAAGCAAACACAAACCCAAAAACAAACACAATCACTAACATCAATCCAAACGCAAACACTAAAGCAAACGCAATATCATACGCAAACAAAATAGCAAACACCAACGCAAACACAAAAAAACAAACACAACCAAAACTCAAACACTAACGCAATTAAAAATGCAAACATAAACACAAACAGAAACGAAAACACAAACACAAATACGAACGAGCACAAAAACGTAAACGCAAGCCTAAACTTAAACAATAATACAAACGTAAATGCAAACATAAACACATAGTGCTCACAGTGTAGCACGGGGTGCCAAATCACACTTTGACGGGGCGCCGTCGGAACCACCCGGTATTCGATATAGTGAAAGAATATAGAAACCCTTCTTATCAATAGTCAATCGCACTGTTTAAAACAAACGTATACGCTATGAAGCTAACTTGAAGGCCCTGGGGGTGGGGCAAAATAGAACCCTGTTGGGGCCAGAGGACGCCCTGGATTCGATTTTCGTGAAGGACTGTAGTAACCCTTTTTTAAAAATTCATTTTCCTAATTTATCAAGGGGTGTAATAAGTGCTAAATGTTCAGACATAATTATAATTTTTGAGAGCGCCCCTATACGTCTTTGACACATGGGCGGTCACCAAAGTGTTCTACCATATTATTTTGGTGAGTGATTAATGTATACTCAAGGTTTTCATGCGGTAGTGTAGGCAAACACGTGTCCTGATATTTATGTTCCAAGCGCAGGCATTGTTTACATTTAAATAACTTAATTTTAGAAAACAACTTCACGATTCTAAGAATATATGATTGGTAACGCATGGATGAAACCCTTCTAATATATTTCGCCGGACTTTCTTCTATTCCCGCGGCAACGCGCGGGGACGGGTACGCTAGTATAAATGGTTCCCAGAAAGAACCGCAACGGAAAAAAGCGCAACGGAAAAAAGCGCAAAACAAAAAGCGCAACGGAAAAAAGCGCAAAGAGAAAAGAGCGCAACGGAAAAAAGCGCAAACGGAAAAAAGCGCAAACGGAAAAAAGCGCAAACAGAAAAAAAGCGCAAACAGAAAAATTCGCAACCAGAAAAAACACAACGAAAAATGTGCAAAAGAGAAATTTAGCACAAAGACCATATGGACTAGATGACACATTTACGCGTGGGGACGGGTACGCTAGTATAAATGATTCCCAGAAAGAACCGCAACGGAAAAAAGCGCAAAGAGAAAAAAGCGCACACAGAAAAAAGCGCAAACAAAAAAAGCACAAACGGAAAAAAGCGCAAACAGAAAAAAGAGCAAACGGAAAAAAACGCAAAGAGAAAAAAGCGCAAACAGAAAATAACGCAAAGAGAAAAAAGCGCAAACGGAAAAAAACGCAAAGAGAAAAAAGCGCACACAGAAAAAAGCGCAAACGGAAAAAAGCGCAAACGGAAAAAAGCGCAAACAGAAAAAAGAGCAAACGGAAAAAAACGCAAAGAGAAAAAAGCGCACACAGAAAAAAACGCACACAGAAAAAAGCGCAAACGGAAAAAAGCGCAAACGGAAAAAAGCGCAAACAGAAAAATTCGCAACCAGAAAGCGTACCACTACCATGTTCATTCCCATCACCACGATACAGGCGATAATCACTTTACACAATGCCTATTATTTTCTTGGTCAATAATTATTCAACTACTATTCTCTTATAAATAAACATAAAACTATCCTTGAAATCGACATTACACGAAGTATCTCTCACATTATTCTCCCTAGTCCGAACTACCTAGCTTGCATACCATAACAACCCGTTCCTATGGCAAAACTTCACTCTCTTTCATCAGCGTCATCAAACATGCATTCGTTATATTTCTCGCAACAACATTCATTCGCACCAAAATACCTGATAAAACACACATCATAGCAATGATGTATTTACTATTATTTCATAATGACGCACCTACCTACCTACCAACCTACCTCACTCACAACCTACCTACCTACCTACCTACCTACCAACCTACCTACCTACCTGTCTACATGCAAACCTGCCTATATACCTACCTACCTACCTGCCTGCCTACCTGCCTGCCTAACTGCCTGCCTACCTACTTATCTACTTGCCTACCTGCCTGCCTGCCAACTACCTACCTACCTGCCTACTTACCTACCTACCTGCCATGCAAACCTGCCTAACTACCTGCTGGCCTGCCTGCCTGCCTACCTGCCTGCCTACCTAACTACCTGCCTACCTACCTGCCTGCCTGCCTACCCACCTACCTAATTACCTCATATATATATATATATATATATATATATATATATATATATATATATATATATATATATATATATATATATATATATATAGTTTTGATGTATGTTTAAACATGGAATGGTGTGAACGAATATTAGTGCGAAAGTTAATGACGCATTGAATAGTTACGCGGTTCGAAAGAATGTGACGTTTTAGTGTAGGTTCGTTGTTGTCGGGGAAAGAAGTTAAAAAGTACACTTGTTCTTGTTGTGTTAGAGTGATGTCGTAATGTAGTCCAGTCTTAGTATAGTTCGTTCAAGTCGTCCTTTGTAATGCAATAAATAGTCAAATTAATGTCATCCTGTCGAATCATTTGTATACCTTGATGTCGTCGTGCTTTGGGATGAACTACTGAATGGCTAGACAGAATATAATGGTAGTGTTGACCCTCTCATGTAGAGCCCTACATTACATAGTTATTCAGTTTAACATATATATATATATATATATATATATATATATATATATATATATATATATATATATATATATATACTGAGGGGTCCAAGGGGGGGGGGGGGGTTATAACCCCCCTAACCCCCCCCCCCCCCCACCGTGCCTACGCCACTGCAAATAAGTATTCGCATAGCTTTAGAGTAGCGTCCCTTTTGTTTACATGTTTTCATTACCCTTCAAACAAAAGTCTATTTTAGTTATATTGAGATTAAAGAATGTAGATAAATAGTACACACAATTCTGTAGAATAGGAACGATTGGGAGGGAAGTGACATTTAGCGCAGGAAATTTAGAGGATAGGTAGGGTATAATAAATGGTGGAGTTAGGAAAGTTAAGGGGTCCATTCTCTAATAGGCAGTCTATGTCTCTTTCGTACTTTCGTGTTGGTTTATTGTCGAACCTGTCCTCACCTCACATCACAACAGTTGGCTGACGCTTACCGTGTAATGTTAAAATAAATAGCATGTAATTGAGTTAGTTCGAAGTGAGTTTTCAAACAAGCCCAACACACTAATTAAGGTTGTCGCAAAATGTAACATATTTGTAACATATGTCAATAATATCAATGAATTTTCATTAAAAAAAAGATGTCTAGTAATGTTTACGAAACTTACGAACTTCGCCGATACTTTTTTGGTGGGTAGGTGGGTAAGTGAGTAGGCGGGTAGGTGGGTAAGTGGGTAGGTGGGTAGGTGGGTAGTAGGTAAGTAGGTAGGTGCGTCATGGTGTGAAAAAAATATTAAATACATAATTGTTATTTTGGTGCGAATGAATGTTGTTACGAGAGATATGACGAATGCATGTTCGATGACGCGGATGAAAGAGAGTGTAGTTTTGCCATAGGAACGGGTTGTTATGGTATGCAAGCTAGGTAGTTCGAACTAGGGAGAATGTGAAAGATACTACGTGTAATGTCGATAGTTTTATGTTTATTTATACGAGAATAGTAGTTGAATAATTATTGACCAAGAAAATAATAGGCATTGTGTAAAGCGATTATCGCCTGTATCATGGTGATAGAAATGCACATGGTAGTGGTATGCTTTAAATGGTAGTAGATCACGTGATCAAACACGACACTCTCACAGCAGCCTTAACAGTCATGTATACATGTGCAATCTAGTCCATATAGGTCTCTGTGCTAAATTTCTCTTTTGCACATTTTTAGTTGTTTTTTTTCTGGTTGCGCTTTTTTCCGTGTGCGCTTTTTTCTGTTTGCGCTTTTTTCTGTTTGCGCTCTTTTCTCTTTGCGCTTTTTTCCGTTTGCGCTTTCTTCCGTTTGCGCTTTTTTCCGTTTTCGCTTTTTTCCGTGTGCGCTTTTTTCTCTTTGCGCTTTTTACCGTTTGCGCTTTTTTCTCTTTGCGCTTTTTTCCGTATGCGCTTTTTTCTGTTTGCGCTTTTTTCCGTTTGCGCTTTTTTCTGTTTGCGCTTTTTTCCGTTTGCGCTTTTTTCTGTTTGCGCTTTTTTCCGTTTGCGCTTTTTTCTGTTTGCGCTTTTTTCCGTTTGCGCTTTTTTCTCTTTGCGCTTTTTACCGTTTGCGCTTTTTTCTCTTTGCACTTTTTTCCGTATGCGCTTTTTTCTGTTTGCGCTTTTTTCCGTTTGCGCTTTTTTCTGTTTGCGCTTTTTTCCGTTTGCGCTTTTTTCTGTTTGCGTTTTTTTCCGTTGCGCTTTTTGTTTTGCGCTTTTTTCCGTTGCGCTTTTTTCCGTTGCGGTTCATTCCGGCCCCACCAGTATATATATATATATATATATATATATATATATATATATATATATATATATATATATATATATATATATACATACACATATACACATATATATATATATATATATTGTATATATATATATATATATATATATATATATATATATATATATATATATATATATATATATATATATATATATATATAATGTATATATATATATGTATATATATATATATTGTATATATATATGTATATATATACATATATCTATATATAAAATTTAAAACGGACTATCTCAGCTTCTTTCTTTTTGTTTTTAGGTTGAACCATTCACAATTCCGCCAAGATACTGGACTTATAATTTTGAAGGAAGCCTAAGAAGAGGTACAGCGGACCAGCCAAAAAACAGGAACACGATGAAAATCAAATTAGTTATCCGTGATGCCAGATGTTCAGATGACGGCACTTACATTTGTCGAGGGATGTATATTAGCTCTAACGGTCAACAAACAAACGTAAAAGGCTTGTACCAGAATCTCAGCATCGCCCATTGTGAAACTTACGCAGGGGAGATAATTCCAAGTATAGGCCCTAAAAGTTTACTATGATATTTCTTGTAAAAGCAAAAACAAGTAAACGTATTTAAAACCGAAGTTTCTAGTATAATATTATTTTTTATTATTTGTAGGATACAATATAGTACAGGATACAAATTCTACCACTATCACAAACACATATTTACGTTGAAAAATGTACAATAGATTTTGGGTCCCTAATCAATACCGCAAAGAAGAAGTGCGCATCATGAAAGCCCACATCATATGTAGCGGCTTCTCAAGCAATGGACTGTTATTTTTTAAAAAAGATTTTGCCCGCGACAGTGTGTGTTTGATTGTAGGGGAATAGAACTCGGCCTTAACCATAGTTTAAAAAATACAATTATAAATAACTTTTTAAAATATTTAAATACATTTGACGACAATTTTCGAGCCCCCTATTTGGTCCCTATCCCCTGCCCCATCCGCAACAGTACACTTTGGAGGATCGGTCACAGTTGCGTGTCCCCTATGTGGCTGTCAAAGGGGAGCAACGACTCACAGAAGTCATTCAAATTTGAAGAGTTGCCTATATTTTACACTGCAGTTTGGGTAATGTATTTTAATTTTTGCGAAAGAGCGTGGTATAATGACTGTAAAATAAAGATAATCGTACCGCAGCTACAGTATTTTTCTTTTAAAAACCAAATATCAAGGTAAAAATGCACGAAAATTAAATTAAATGTTTATAAAAATATTAATTATGGTCAGCCGTGGGACCCTAAACAGCCTGGACCCCCCCCCCGGCATTGCGGGGTCTGGCGGCACTATAGTTCCGCCCCTGATACGAAATCTTGTATTGGAGCCACCATTTATTGTACTAAAAAGTAAACAAATCATGTGACGTCACTATTCACTCAAAGTAAAGTCGTTTTTCTAATTTTTAAAATCCACCAATGAATAAATCAATAAATTAATTAACCTCTTTAAATAAATTTGAGATTAACAGTCTGTCTGAAGTCTGAAAACAAAAATTGTTCTCTACCTACATACTATTTTATAGCTCTATGCATATAGCAGATTCTCTCCAGTAGTCAATCAGACAAACACAAAAAAAAAAAAAAAAAAAAAAAAAAAAAAAAAAAAAAAAAAAAAAAAAAAAAAAAAAAAAAAACCACAAATAAATATTCAAAAATGTAAACAAACTAGAGTTTTAGTAGTATAGAGAAATATTTTAGTTTCTACTTCATAGTTGCGTAGCGGAATACTATAAAAATGGACCCGTATTGTCTGATAAGTCCCATGGCTATGTTGTGATGTACCAGAATGTTGGTTAAGCTGTGATAAGGAACCCCACATTCAATATATAATATCGTTTGATCTTCATCTCAACACTTTACAAAACAACTATGCCTGTATCGTTAGCTCAAAAAACATGTAGGATTTGGCTGCTTGAAAGCTGTTGTTTAATCCGTTGTTAGGCCTATAATCTTTTAAACCACCCACATGGATGTGTACTCAGACAGAGATTTGTTTCTTGTGGATAAAATGTTGTGACGTGGCAAGTATAGAGCTCTAGTGGTGAAACAGTGGCGTAGGTACAGCGATGTTAGGGCTAGGGTTTGGATTTTGTAATAATAAGTAGCACCTTACTGGCGACTTCTTGGCGTTGATAAAACACAAACCTTCAAACATATGAGGCTGTTAGGTATTATGTCCATGTTATTTCATAATAAACAGAGTGCCCAAGACCTAAGGGGCAGATAAAGTAGAGCTCACCTGTTTCAATGACCTCGTCATACACGGTGATAGTGCGGGTTGCACAATGCCCAGCCGATTTTGTTTCCCTAAAGTGAATCAGCTGACCATCTGGCCTGAGTGGACTCAGTTGCATCCTACAACATCGAGCCCGAAATCTGAACTCGAGACTTTTGAGTTAGCAGTCGCAAGCTCTACCAGTGAACCAAGCTGCACAAGAAAAGTGAGTTTTTGAAAATAACGGTACCAGTTAAAGTAGAGTTCACATGTTTCAGTTATCCCGACATATGAAAGAAAAGTGTGATCGTCACTATGCCCAGCCGTCTTTTATTTCACTAAAGTGAGTCAGGCATCTATCAGAGCTGGGTAGACAGAGACAAAAATTCAAACACTAGAATTTCGAGTAAGCAGTTGTATTCTCTATCATCCGACCACACCGTTAACACCTTACCTCTAATGATGATTGCTATCTCATTACTGACAACTAGAGTTAACTTATTTTTTCTCGATTAAATCTATCCAAATCTCCCCCTGCATTCCTACTAGCATCACCTCTGCCTTCCAAAGCCACGTCTATTGTAACACAGACTAGACTCCATTTAAAACAAAAAGACTGGTTAACTCACATTTTATATTTAGCTACGCCATTTGGTAAAATTAATGTTTCATGACGACAATAGTCCTGCATTTCAAAATGAACTACCGCATTTTATACGGGTTGGAGATGGTAATACTGTGTTGGTCAAAAGGTTGTATTTTTTCTTTTCCCATACATTTTTGTTTGAAAATTTCATTAAATAAAAAAGTAAATATTTTGTATAACTGTTAAAATTGTGTTAAATTTAGTTGCAATTGTCTAATAAAAGAGTAGATGGATTACTTTAATTGAAAAATATTTTAAAAATAAATTTTTATTTAGCAATTAATGACAGATTATCGTTTTAGTGAACGGTCAAAGTAGTAGAGATGATATCGTCAGCCCAAGTGTAGTTGAGGCTAGAGGAACGTTTACTGTGACATGTGACGCGTCACGTGCTGGTGTACCAACAAATGCTACAACAGTTGCTCATTTATTTATTACACACAGACGTGGGACAATATATCGAGATTTAGCAATATACAGCATATATGTATATCCATACGAGATAAAAGTAAGTATTTTAATTAAAAACTGCAACTGTAACATCTTTTAAAGGGTAATGTCTCACGTAAACCTACGAGTACACGCACACAAATACATTTCTTGACATATATATCCTAACGTGAGCTAATTTTTTAAAAACTTGTTTATTTTGTCTCTCACTATGACCGTGACCATAAAAAAATTCATAAAAAAAGTTTTAATAACAAACTTTTATGTACTAATACACTAAAAAGATAAACTAAATAGGTTTCTATAAATATATTGTAATATAATACACTACTATGTATATAACTATAAAGAAAAGCGTGGGTCGCTTCCTAAATATTAGTAAAAGTATCCAATAAATAATATAAGAACCCACGCTGTTCTTTATAAACCATTTAAAAATATTGCATGATGAAGTACAGTTTTTTTATTATATGCATGTTTTCCACACTTACTCAGAATCTATACATCTTTATATTTTAGACATGCCGTTCCAGCCAAAAAAAATAAAAAATAAAAAAAATAAAACCCAAACGCAAACATAACAAAAACGCAATCATTGACTCAAAAGCAAACACAAACCCAAAAACAAACACAATCACTAACATCAATCCAAACGCAAACACTAAAGCAAACGCAATATCATACGCAAACAAAATAGCAAACACCAACGCAAACACAAAAAAACAAACACAACCAAAACTCAAACACTAACGCAATTAAAAATGCAAACATAAACACAAACAGAAACGAAAACACAAACACAAATACGAACGAGCACAAAAACGTAAACGCAAGCCTAAACTTAAACAATAATACAAACATAAATGCAAACATAAACACATAGTGCTCACAGTGTAGCACGGGGTGCCAAATCACACTTTGACGGGGCGCCGTCGGAACCACCCGGTATTCGATATAGTGAAAGAATATAGAAACCCTTCTTATCAATAGTCAATCGCACTGTTTAAAACAAACGTATACGCTATGAAGCTAACTTGAAGGCCCTGGGGGTGGGGCAAAATAGAACCCTGTTGGGGCCAGAGGACGCCCTGGATTCGATTTTCGTGAAGGACTGTAGTAACCCTTTTTTAAAAATTCATTTTCCTAATTTATCAAGGGGTGTAATAAGTGCTAAATGTTCAGACATAATTATAATTTTTGAGAGCGCCCCTATACGTCCTTGACACATGGGCGGTCACCAAAGTGTTGTACCATATTATTTTGGTGAGTGATTAATGTATACTCAAGGTTTTCATGCGGTAGTGTAGGCAAACACGTGTCCCGATATTTATGTTCCAAGCGCAGGCATTGTTTACATTTAAATAACTTAATTTTAGAAAACAACTTCACGATTCTAAGAATATATGATTGGTAACGCATGGATGAAACCCTTCTAATATATTTCGCCGGACTTTCTTCTATTCCCGCGGCAACGCGCGGGGACGGGTACGCTAGTATAAATGGTTCCCAGAAAGAACCGCAACGGAAAAAAGCGCAACGGAAAAAAGCGCAAAACAAAAAGCGCAACGGAAAAAAGCGCAAAGAGAAAAGAGCGCAACGGAAAAAAGCGCAAACGGAAAAAAGCGCAAACGGAAAAAAGCGCAAACAGAAAAAAAGCGCAAACAGAAAAATTCGCAACCAGAAAAAACACAACGAAAAATGTGCAAAAGAGAAATTTAGCACAAAGACCATATGGACTAGATGACACATTTACGCGTGGGGACGGGTACGCTAGTATAAATGTTTCCCAGAAAGAACCGCAACGGAAAAAAGCGCAAAGAGAAAAAAGCGCACACAGAAAAAAGCGCAAACAAAAAAAGCACAAACGGAAAAAAGCGCAAACAGAAAAAAGAGCAAACGGAAAAAAACGCAAAGAGAAAAAAAGCGCAAACAGAAAAAAACGCAAAGAGAAAAAAGCGCAAACGGAAAAAAACGCAAAGAGAAAAAAGCGCACACAGAAAAAAGCGCAAACGGAAAAAAGCGCAAACGGAAAAAAGCGCAAACAGAAAAAAGAGCAAACGGAAAAAAACGCAAAGAGAAAAAAGCGCACACAGAAAAAAACGCACACAGAAAAAAGCGCAAACGGAAAAAAGCGCAAACGGAAAAAAGCGCAAACAGAAAAAAGCGCAAACGGAAAAAAAGCGCAAACAGAAAAAAGCGCAAACGGAAAAAAGCGCAAACAGAAAAAAGCGCACACAGAAAAAAGCGCAAAGAGAAAAAAGCGCAAACGAAAAAAGCGCAAACAGAAAAAAGCGCAAACCGAAAAAAGCGCAAACAGAAAAATTCGCAACCAGAAAGCGTACCACTACCATGTTCATTCCCATCACCACGATACAGGCGATTATCACTTTACACAATGCCTATTATTTTCTTGGTCAATAATTATTCAACTACTATTCTCGTATAAATAAACATAAAACTATCCTTGAAATCGACATTACACGAAGTATCTCTCACATTATTCTCCCTAGTCCGAACTACCTAGCTTGCATACCATAACAACCCGTTCCTATGGCAAAACTTCACTCTCTTTCATCAGCGTCATCAAACATGCATTCGTTATATTTCTCGCAACAACATTCATTCGCACCAAAATACCTGATAAAACACACATCATAGCAATGATGTATTTACTATTATTTCATAATGACGCACCTACCTACCTACCAACCTACCTCACTCACAACCTACCTACCTACCTACCTACCTACCTACCTACCTACCTTCCTGTCTACATGCAAACCTGCCTATATACCTACCTACCTACCTGCCTGCCTACCTGCCTGCCTAACTGCCTGCCTACCTACTTATCTACTTGCCTACCTGCCTGCCTGCCAACTACCTACCTACCTGCCTACTTACCTACCTACCTGCCATGCAAACCTGCCTAACTACCTGCTGGCCTGCCTGCCTGCCTACCTGCCTGCCTACCTAACTACCTGCCTACCTACCTGCCTGCCTGCCTACCCACCTACCTAATTACCTCATATATATATATATATATATATATATATATATATATATATATATATATATATATATATATATATATATATAGTTTTGATGTATGTTTAAACAAGGAATGGTGTGAACGAATATTAGTGCGAAAGTTAATGACGCATTGAATAGTTACGCGGTTCGAAAGAATGTGACGTTTTAGTGTAGGTTCGTTGTTGTCGGGGAAAGAAGTTAAAAAGTACACTTGTTCTTGTTGTGTTAGAGTGATGTCGTAATGTAGTCCAGTCTTAGTATAGTTCGTTCAAGTCGTCCTTTGTAATGCAATAAATAGTCAAATTAATGTCATCCTGTCGAATCATTTGTATACCTTGATGTCGTCGTGCTTTGGGATGAACTACTGAATGGCTAGACAGAATATAAAGGTAGTGTTGACCCTCTCATGTAGAGCCCTACATTACATAGTTATTCAGTTTAACAATATATATATATATATATATATATATATATATATATATATATATATATATATATATATATATATATATATATATACTGAGGGGTCCAAGGGGGGGGGGGGGGTTATAACCCCCCTAACCCCCCCCCCCACCGTGCCTACGCCACTGCAAATAAGTATTCGCATAGCTTTAGAGTAGCGTCCCTTTTGTTTACATGTTTTCATTACCCTTCAAACAAAAGTCTATTTTAGTTATATTGAGATTAAAGAATGTAGATAAATAGTACACACAATTCTGTAGAATAGGAACGATTGGGAGGGAAGTGACATTTAGCGCAGGAAATTTAGAGGATAGGTAGGGTATAATAAATGGTGGAGTTAGGAAAGTTAAGGGGTCCATTCTCTAATAGGCAGTCTATGTCTCTTTCGTACTTTCGTGTTGGTTTATTGTCGAACCTGTCCTCACCTCACATCACAACAGTTGGCTGACGCTTACCGTGTAATGTTAAAATAAATAGCATGTAATTGAGTTAGTTCGAAGTGAGTTTTCAAACAAGCCCAACACACTAATTAAGGTTGTCGCAAAATGTAACATATTTGTAACATATGTCAATAATATCAATGAATTTTCATTAAAAAAAAGATGTCTAGTAATGTTTACGAAACTTACGAACTTCGCCGATACTTTTTTGGTGGGTAGGTGGGTAAGTGAGTAGGCGGGTAGGTGGGTAAGTGGGTAGGTGGGTAGGTGGGTAGTAGGTAAGTAGGTAGGTGCGTCATGGTGTGAAAAAAATATTAAATACATAATTGTTATTTTGGTGCGAATGAATGTTGTTACGAGAGATATGACGAATGCATGTTCGATGACGCGGATGAAAGAGAGTGTAGTTTTGCCATAGGAACGGGTTGTTATGGTATGCAAGCTAGGTAGTTCGAACTAGGGAGAATGTGAAAGATACTACGTGTAATGTCGATAGTTTTATGTTTATTTATACGAGAATAGTAGTTGAATAATTATTGACCAAGAAAATAATAGGCATTGTGTAAAGCGATTATCGCCTGTATCATGGTGATAGAAATGCACATGGTAGTGGTATGCTTTAAATGGTAGTAGATCACGTGATCAAACACGACACTCTCACAGCAGCCTTAACAGTCATGTATACATGTGCAATCTAGTCCATATAGGTCTCTGTGCTAAATTTCTCTTTTGCACATTTTTAGTTGTTTTTTTTCTGGTTGCGCTTTTTTCCGTGTGCGCTTTTTTCTGTTTGCGCTTTTTTCTGTTTGCGCTCTTTTCTCTTTGCGCTTTTTTCCGTTTGCGCTTTCTTCCGTTTGCGCTTTTTTCCGTTTTCGCTTTTTTCCGTGTGCGCTTTTTTCTCTTTGCGCTTTTTACCGTTTGCGCTTTTTTCTCTTTGCGCTTTTTTCCGTATGCGCTTTTTTCTGTTTGCGCTTTTTTCCGTTTGCGCTTTTTTCTGTTTGCGCTTTTTTCCGTTTGCGCTTTTTTCTGTTTGCGCTTTTTTCCGTTTGCGCTTTTTTCTGTTTGCGCTTTTTTCCGTTTGCGCTTTTTTCTCTTTGCGCTTTTTACCGTTTGCGCTTTTTTCTCTTTGCACTTTTTTCCGTATGCGCTTTTTTCTGTTTGCGCTTTTTTCCGTTTGCGCTTTTTTCTGTTTGCGCTTTTTTCCGTTTGCGCTTTTTTCTGTTTGCGTTTTTTTCCGTTGCGCTTTTTGTTTTGCGCTTTTTTCCGTTGCGCTTTTTTCCGTTGCGGTTCATTCCGGCCCCACCAGTATATATATATATATATATATATATATATATATATATATATATATATATATATATATATATATACATACACATATACACATATATATATATATATATATATTGTATATATATATATATATATATATATATATATATATATATATATATATATATATATATATATATATATATATATAATGTATATATATATATGTATATATATATATATTGTATATATATATGTATATATATACATATATCTATATATAAAATTTAAAACGGACTATCTCAGCTTCTTTCTTTTTGTTTTTAGGTTGAACCATTCACAATTCCGCCAAGATACTGGACTTATAATTTTGAAGGAAGCCTAAGAAGAGGTACAGCGGACCAGCCAAAAAACAGGAACACGATGAAAATCAAATTAGTTATCCGTGATGCCAGATGTTCAGATGACGGCACTTACATTTGTCGAGGGATGTATATTAGCTCTAACGGTCAACAAACAAACGTAAAAGGCTTGTACCAGAATCTCAGCATCGCCCATTGTGAAACTTACGCAGGGGAGATAATTCCAAGTATAGGCCCTAAAAGTTTACTATGATATTTCTTGTAAAAGCAAAAACAAGTAAACGTATTTAAAACCGAAGTTTCTAGTATAATATTATTTTTTATTATTTGTAGGATACAATATAGTACAGGATACAAATTCTACCACTATCACAAACACATATTTACGTTGAAAAATGTACAATAGATTTTGGGTCCCTAATCAATACCGCAAAGAAGAAGTGCGCATCATGAAAGCCCACATCATATGTAGCGGCTTCTCAAGCAATGGACTGTTATTTTTTAAAAAAGATTTTGCCCGCGACAGTGTGTGTTTGATTGTAGGGGAATAGAACTCGGCCTTAACCATAGTTTAAAAAATACAATTATAAATAACTTTTTAAAATATTTAAATACATTTGACGACAATTTTCGAGCCCCCTATTTGGTCCCTATCCCCTGCCCCATCCGCAACAGTACACTTTGGAGGATCGGTCACAGTTGCGTGTCCCCTATGTGGCTGTCAAAGGGGAGCAACGACTCACAGAAGTCATTCAAATTTGAAGAGTTGCCTATATTTTACACTGCAGTTTGGGTAATGTATTTTAATTTTTGCGAAAGAGCGTGGTATAATGACTGTAAAATAAAGATAATCGTACCGCAGCTACAGTATTTTTCTTTTAAAAACCAAATATCAAGGTAAAAATGCACGAAAATTAAATTAAATGTTTATAAAAATATTAATTATGGTCAGCCGTGGGACCCTAAACAGCCTGGACCCCCCCCCCCGGCATTGCGGGGTCTGGCGGCACTATAGTTCCGCCCCTGATACGAAATCTTGTATTGGAGCCACCATTTATTGTACTAAAAAGTAAACAAATCATGTGACGTCACTATTCACTCAAAGTAAAGTCGTTTTTCTAATTTTTAAAATCCACCAATGAATAAATCAATAAATTAATTAACCTCTTTAAATAAATTTGAGATTAACAGTCTGTCTGAAGTCTGAAAACAAAAATTGTTCTCTACCTACATACTATTTTATAGCTCTATGCATATAGCAGATTCTCTCCAGTAGTCAATCAGACAAACACAAAAAAAAAAAAAAAAAAAAAAAAAAAAAAAAAAAAAAAAAAAAAAAAAAAAAAAAAAAAAACCACAAATAAATATTCAAAAATGTAAACAAACTAGAGTTTTAGTAGTATAGAGAAATATTTTAGTTTCTACTTCATAGTTGCGTAGCGGAATACTATAAAAATGGACCCGTATTGTCTGATAAGTCCCATGGCTATGTTGTGATGTACCAGAATGTTGGTTAAGCTGTGATAAGGAACCCCACATTCAATATATAATATCGTTTGATCTTCATCTCAACACTTTACAAAACAACTATGCCTGTATCGTTAGCTCAAAAAACATGTAGGATTTGGCTGCTTGAAAGCTGTTGTTTAATCCGTTGTTAGGCCTATAATCTTTTAAACCACCCACATGGATGTGTACTCAGACAGAGATTTGTTTCTTGTGGATAAAATGTTGTGACGTGGCAAGTATAGAGCTCTAGTGGTGAAACAGTGGCGTAGGTACAGCGATGTTAGGGCTAGGGTTTGGATTTTGTAATAATAAGTAGCACCTTACTGGCGACTTCTTGGCGTTGATAAAACACAAACCTTCAAACATATGAGGCTGTTAGGTATTATGTCCATGTTATTTCATAATAAACAGAGTGCCCAAGACCTAAGGGGCAGATAAAGTAGAGCTCACCTGTTTCAATGACCTCGTCATACACGGTGATAGTGCGGGTTGCACAATGCCCAGCCGATTTTGTTTCCCTAAAGTGAATCAGCTGACCATCTGGCCTGAGTGGACTCAGTTGCATCCTACAACATCGAGCCCGAAATCTGAACTCGAGACTTTTGAGTTAGCAGTCGCAAGCTCTACCAGTGAACCAAGCTGCACAAGAAAAGTGAGTTTTTGAAAATAACGGTACCAGTTAAAGTAGAGTTCACATGTTTCAGTTATCCCGACATATGAAAGAAAAGTGTGATCGTCACTATGCCCAGCCGTCTTTTATTTCACTAAAGTGAGTCAGGCATCTATCAGAGCTGGGTAGACAGAGACAAAAATTCAAACACTAGAATTTCGAGTAAGCAGTTGTATTCTCTATCATCCGACCACACCGTTAACACCTTACCTCTAATGATGATTGCTATCTCATTACTGACAACTAGAGTTAACTTATTTTTTCTCGATTAAATCTATCCAAATCTCCCCCTGCATTCCTACTAGCATCACCTCTGCCTTCCAAAGCCACGTCTATTGTAACACAGACTAGACTCCATTTAAAACAAAAAGACTGGTTAACTCACATTTTATATTTAGCTACGCCATTTGGTAAAATTAATGTTTCATGACGACAATAGTCCTGCATTTCAAAATGAACTACCGCATTTTATACGGGTTGGAGATGGTAATACTGTGTTGGTCAAAAGGTTGTATTTTTTCTTTTCCCATACATTTTTGTTTGAAAATTTCATTAAATAAAAAAGTAAATATTTTGTATAACTGTTAAAATTGTGTTAAATTTAGTTGCAATTGTCTAATAAAAGAGTAGATGGATTACTTTAATTGAAAAATATTTTAAAAATAAATTTTTATTTAGCAATTAATGACAGATTATCGTTTTAGTGAACGGTCAAAGTAGTAGAGATGATATCGTCAGCCCAAGTGTAGTTGAGGCTAGAGGAACGTTTACTGTGACATGTGACGCGTCACGTGCTGGTGTACCAACAAATGCTACAACAGTTGCTCATTTATTTATTACACACAGACGTGGGACAATATATCGAGATTTAGCAATATACAGCATATATGTATATCCATACGAGATAAAAGTAAGTATTTTAATTAAAAACTGCAACTGTAACATCTTTTAAAGGGTAATGTCTCACGTAAACCTACGAGTACACGCACACAAATACATTTCTTGACATATATATCCTAACGTGAGCTAATTTTTTAAAAACTTGTTTATTTTGTCTCTCACTATGACCGTGACCATAAAAAAATTCATAAAAAAAGTTTTAATAACAAACTTTTATGTACTAATACACTAAAAAGATAAACTAAATAGGTTTCTATAAATATATTGTAATATAATACACTACTATGTATATAACTATAAAGAAAAGCGTGGGTCGCTTCCTAAATATTAGTAAAAGTATCCAATAAATAATATAAGAACCCACGCTGTTCTTTATAAACCATTTAAAAATATTGCATGATGAAGTACAGTTTTTTTATTATATGCATGTTTTCCACACTTACTCAGAATCTATACATCTTTATATTTTAGACATGCCGTTCCAGCCAAAAAAAAAAAAAAATAAAAAAAATAAAACCCAAACGCAAACATAACAAAAACGCAATCATTGACTCAAAAGCAAACACAAACCCAAAAACAAACACAATCACTAACATCAATCCAAACGCAAACACTAAAGCAAACGCAATATCATACGCAAACAAAATAGCAAACACCAACGCAAACACAAAAAAACAAACACAACCAAAACTCAAACACTAACGCAATTAAAAATGCAAACATAAACACAAACAGAAACGAAAACACAAACACAAATACGAACGAGCACAAAAACGTAAACGCAAGCCTAAACTTAAACAATAATACAAACATAAATGCAAACATAAACACATAGTGCTCACAGTGTAGCACGGGGTGCCAAATCACACTTTGACGGGGCGCCGTCGGAACCACCCGGTATTCGATATAGTGAAAGAATATAGAAACCCTTCTTATCAATAGTCAATCGCACTGTTTAAAACAAACGTATACGCTATGAAGCTAACTTGAAGGCCCTGGGGGTGGGGCAAAATAGAACCCTGTTGGGGCCAGAGGACGCCCTGGATTCGATTTTCGTGAAGGACTGTAGTAACCCTTTTTTAAAAATTCATTTTCCTAATTTATCAAGGGGTGTAATAAGTGCTAAATGTTCAGACATAATTATAATTTTTGAGAGCGCCCCTATACGTCCTTGACACATGGGCGGTCACCAAAGTGTTGTACCATATTATTTTGGTGAGTGATTAATGTATACTCAAGGTTTTCATGCGGTAGTTAGGCAAACACGTGTCCCGATATTTATGTTCCAAGCGCAGGCATTGTTTACATTTAAATAACTTAATTTTAGAAAACAACTTCACGATTCTAAGAATATATGATTGGTAACGCATGGATGAAACCCTTCTAATATATTTCGCCGGACTTTCTTCTATTCCCGCGGCAACGCGCGGGGACGGGTACGCTAGTATAAATGGTTCCCAGAAAGAACCGCAACGGAAAAAAGCGCAACGGAAAAAAGCGCAAAACAAAAAGCGCAACGGAAAAAAGCGCAAAGAGAAAAGAGCGCAACGGAAAAAAGCGCAAACGGAAAAAAGCGCAAACGGAAAAAAGCGCAAACAGAAAAAAAGCGCAAACAGAAAAATTCGCAACCAGAAAAAACACAACGAAAAATGTGCAAAAGAGAAATTTAGCACAAAGACCATATGGACTAGATGACACATTTACGCGTGGGGACGGGTACGCTAGTATAAATGTTTCCCAGAAAGAACCGCAACGGAAAAAAGCGCAAAGAGAAAAAAGCGCACACAGAAAAAAGCGCAAACAAAAAAAGCACAAACGGAAAAAAGCGCAAACAGAAAAAAGAGCAAACGGAAAAAAACGCAAAGAGAAAAAAAGCGCAAACAGAAAAAAACGCAAAGAGAAAAAAGCGCAAACGGAAAAAAAACGCAAAGAGAAAAAAGCGCACACAGAAAAAAGCGCAAACGGAAAAAAGCGCAAACGGAAAAAAGCGCAAACAGAAAAAAGAGCAAACGGAAAAAAACGCAAAGAGAAAAAAGCGCACACAGAAAAAAACGCACACAGAAAAAAGCGCAAACGGAAAAAAGCGCAAACGGAAAAAAGCGCAAACAGAAAAAAGCGCAAACGGAAAAAAAGCGCAAACAGAAAAAAGCGCAAACGGAAAAAAGCGCAAACAGAAAAAAGCGCACACAGAAAAAAGCGCAAAGAGAAAAAAGCGCAAACGAAAAAAAGCGCAAACAGAAAAAAGCGCAAACCGAAAAAAGCGCAAACAGAAAAATTCGCAACCAGAAAGCGTACCACTACCATGTTCATTCCCATCACCACGATACAGGCGATTATCACTTTACACAATGCCTATTATTTTCTTGGTCAATAATTATTCAACTACTATTCTCGTATAAATAAACATAAAACTATCCTTGAAATCGACATTACACGAAGTATCTCTCACATTATTCTCCCTAGTCCGAACTACCTAGCTTGCATACCATAACAACCCGTTCCTATGGCAAAACTTCACTCTCTTTCATCAGCGTCATCAAACATGCATTCGTTATATTTCTCGCAACAACATTCATTCGCACCAAAATACCTGATAAAACACACATCATAGCAATGATGTATTTACTATTATTTCATAATGACGCACCTACCTACCTACCAACCTACCTCACTCACAACCTACCTACCTACCTACCTACCTACCTACCTACCTACCTTCCTGTCTACATGCAAACCTGCCTATATACCTACCTACCTACCTGCCTGCCTACCTGCCTGCCTAACTGCCTGCCTACCTACTTATCTACTTGCCTACCTGCCTGCCTGCCAACTACCTACCTACCTGCCTACTTACCTACCTACCTGCCATGCAAACCTGCCTAACTACCTGCTGGCCTGCCTGCCTGCCTACCTGCCTGCCTACCTAACTACCTGCCTACCTACCTGCCTGCCTGCCTACCCACCTACCTAATTACCTCATATATATATATATATATATATATATATATATATATATATATATATATATATATATATATATATATAGTTTTGATGTATGTTTAAACAAGGAATGGTGTGAACGAATATTAGTGCGAAAGTTAATGACGCATTGAATAGTTACGCGGTTCGAAAGAATGTGACGTTTTAGTGTAGGTTCGTTGTTGTCGGGGAAAGAAGTTAAAAAGTACACTTGTTCTTGTTGTGTTAGAGTGATGTCGTAATGTAGTCCAGTCTTAGTATAGTTCGTTCAAGTCGTCCTTTGTAATGCAATAAATAGTCAAATTAATGTCATCCTGTCGAATCATTTGTATACCTTGATGTCGTCGTGCTTTGGGATGAACTACTGAATGGCTAGACAGAATATAAAGGTAGTGTTGACCCTCTCATGTAGAGCCCTACATTACATAGTTATTCAGTTTAACAATATATATATATATATATATATATATATATATATATATATATATATATATATATATATATATATATATATATATATATACTGAGGGGTCCAAGGGGGGGGGGGGGGTTATAACCCCCCTAACCCCCCCCCCCCCACCGTGCCTACGCCACTGCAAATAAGTATTCGCATAGCTTTAGAGTAGCGTCCCTTTTGTTTACATGTTTTCATTACCCTTCAAACAAAAGTCTATTTTAGTTATATTGAGATTAAAGAATGTAGATAAATAGTACACACAATTCTGTAGAATAGGAACGATTGGGAGGGAAGTGACATTTAGCGCAGGAAATTTAGAGGATAGGTAGGGTATAATAAATGGTGGAGTTAGGAAAGTTAAGGGGTCCATTCTCTAATAGGCAGTCTATGTCTCTTTCGTACTTTCGTGTTGGTTTATTGTCGAACCTGTCCTCACCTCACATCACAACAGTTGGCTGACGCTTACCGTGTAATGTTAAAATAAATAGCATGTAATTGAGTTAGTTCGAAGTGAGTTTTCAAACAAGCCCAACACACTAATTAAAGTTGTCGCAAAATGTAACTTATTTGTAACATATGTCAATAATATCAATGAATTTTCATTAAAAAAAAAGATGTCTAGTAATGTTTACGAAACTTACGAACTTCGCCGATACTTTTTTGGTGGGTAGGTGGGTAAGTGAGTAGGCGGGTAGGTGGGTAAGTGGGTAGGTGGGTAGGTGGGTAGTAGGTAAGTAGGTAGGTGCGTCATGGTGTGAAAAAAATATTAAATACATAATTGTTATTTTGGTGCGAATGAATGTTGTTACGAAAGATATGACGAATGCATGTTCGATGACGCGGATGAAAGAGAGTGTAGTTTTGCCATAGGAACGGGTTGTTATGGTATGCAAGCTAGGTAGTTCGAACTAGGGAGAATGTGAAAGATACTACGTGTAATGTCAATAGTTTTATGTTTATTTATACGAGAATAGTAGTTGAATAATTATTGACCAAGAAAATAATAGGCATTGTGTAAAGCGATTATCGCCTGTATCATGGTGATAGAAATGCACATGGTAGTGGTATGCTTTAAATGGTAGTAGATCACGTGATCAAACACGACACTCTCACAGCAGCCCTAACAGTCATGTATACATGTGCAATCTAGTCCATATAGGTCTCTGTGCTAAATTTCTCGTTTGCACATTTTTAGTTGTTTTTTTCTGGTTGCGCTTTTTTCCGTTTGCGCTTTTTTCTATGTGCGCTTTTTTCTGGTTGCGCTTTTTTCCGTTTGCGCTTTTTTCTCTTTGCGCTTTTTTCTGTGTGCGCTTTTTTCTCTTTGCGCTTTTTACCGTTTGCGCTTTTTTCCCTTTGCGCTTTTTTCCGTATGCGCTTTTTTCTGTTTGCGCTTTTTTCCGTTTGCGCTTTTTTCTGTTTGCGCTTTTTTCCGTTTGCGCTTTTTTCTGTTTGCGCTTTTTTCCGTTTGCGCTTTTTTCTGTTTGCGCTTTTTTCCGTTTGCGCTTTTTTCTCTTTGCGCTTTTTACCGTTTGCGCTTTTTTCTCTTTGCACTTTTTTCCGTATGCGCTTTTTTCTGTTTGCGCTTTTTTCCGTTTGCGCTTTTTTCTGTTTGCGCTTTTTTCCGTTTGCGCTTTTTTCTGTTTGCGTTTTTTTCCGTTGCGCTTTTTGTTTTGCGCTTTTTTCCGTTGCGCTTTTTTCCGTTGCGGTTCATTCCGGCCCCACCAGTATATATATATATATATATATATATATATATATATATATATATATATATATATATATATATATATATATATATATATATATATATACATACACATATACACATATATATATATATTGTATATATATATATATATATATATATATATATATATATATATATATATATATATATATATATATATATATATATATATAATGTATATATATATATATATGTATATATATATATATTGTATATATATATGTATATATATACATATATCTATATATAAAATTTAAAACGGACTATCTCAGCTTCTTTCTTTTTGTTTTTAGGTTGAACCATTCACAATTCCGCGAAGAGACTGGACTTATAATTTTGAAGGAAGCCTAAGAAGAGGTACAGCGGACCAGCCAAAAAACAGGAACACGATGAAAATCAAATTAGTTATCCGTGATGCCAGATGTGCAGATGACGGCACTTACATTTGTCGAGGGATGTATATTAGCTCTAACGGTCAACAAACAAACGTAAAAGGCTTGTACCAGAATCTCTCTGTCCTAGGCAAGTATATTACATTCTGAATTAGAGCATATTAACTGTGGTATATAATGGAATTTTAACAGTAATTTATTTACTTTGTAACAAACATGAATGCCCATTTTCACTTTCTCGTGTACGAAGTATAGGGGAATTATTGTAATCGTGCAAAAATAGAAATCGAGACTTTTTCAAAGCTCGACGTTTAACACCTTTCTGAGTCAGAAAAATGTAGCTTTTCCATTTTTTTCAGTATGTCTCTCTGTGTGTGTATATGTGTGTGTCTGTGTCTGTGAACACGATAACTTGAGTACTGTTACAGCTATGTTGATGAAGTTTATAAATATTACATCGAATTTGTAGTTCTGTTTAAACTTTTCAGCGATTTCCGATAATCAGAAATGGAACTTATGCTACTTTTGTTGGAGAAAAAATATTTTATAAAATTAATTTGGGTCAAAACGCAATGTGCTTTACTCCACGTTTAACGATAATAGTATATTATAAGAAATAACTCAATAGCTAAAAATCCGACACATTTAATATAACATAGGCTACCAATACCTATTAGAAAAATACAATTATATACATTATTATTCAATACAACACCATATTGAATGCACACACTGATTAAAAGACTTAAAAGATTTAATTAAAAACCGCCTGTTCAAGTGTTATAATGGTTTTTTTTTTAGAGTAAATTGTATTAGTTTGTCCGAGAAAATCGTATACATTTTATAGCGTAACTTCTGAGAATCAGTTTTATAAAATCTAGATCTTAATCAAATTTGAATGAAATATAGTTCACTTCTTTATATTCTAAAATGGAAGATAACGCCATTAGTTTTGTGTTTTATCCAACATATTTTTTTCAACAAAAGTCCGTATTTTTAATTTTTTACATATAACGCTGAAGATACTGATCTCTTAGGCCCGGGGCATGCGGACAGAAGGAGAGACAGATTGTGTGTGTGTGTGTTAGAGAGAGAGAGAGAAGTGAGCACATGGTCTTTTATATATTAGGATTTTAAAAAGTTTAGGTATTTGATTAAATTCATGTCAATATCACGTAGTGTTATATAAAAATATTCGTAAAAGTTTTGGGAAGATCATTCCCGCTTCATTTAAATGAGTTATTTAAAATCAATTAATTAAATAACACTATAGTAATATTTTGAAAAAAAATCGTTAAACTTGAAGCATGTATTAAAAATAAACTTTACTATAATAAGGACAATATTTTTTTCTTGCCTAAACTATCGGCGTAAAAATTTAAATTCAAATTTGATATTCACTTTTTGATATTCACTTTTTGATTTTCACTTTTTGATTTTCACTTTTTGATACTATTTAATATGTATTTTTTAAAAATATTTATGCACCTCTGGATATTCACTTTTTGAGATTCCATTTTTGAAATGTACTTTTTAATATAAACTTTGTGATAAACTCTTTTTGCTATGATCTCTTTGAAATGCACTTATTGAAAACATATTTTAGGCGGTTAAAAAAGCACATACTTTAGCCTCAGAATATTTTCAATTTTCAATTTAAACAGTTGGAAGAAAAATGACTTTCTACTTGAATCCCATGAATAATACTGGACTGGGTCCATTTGAGTCCGTTCATCGACCAGGCTCAAGTGTTAGTATATATTGCAGCATTGAAGTAAGTACAGTCGCATTTAAAACAGCTGTAATAACAAAAAAAAAAGAATTTTTTACGCCATCTAAAATATGTAAGGGCAAAGTGGTGAGAAGCGGAAAATGTTGTGTATTTTTAGACCAAAATTCCATTGTACCCGCAAAAAAAAGAACACTTTAAACTAAGCTTTTGATGCAAAATACTTCCTACACCAGTAATTTGTTAGTTTAAGCTGCACAAAGAAGTTCTTTAAAAAAATATGATTTGTATCTTCCCAATCCCTTAGACAGCGTCTCCTTTTTTGTATCCTGACTTGCCTGTGGTTAAGTTAAATTCTTTATTCATTTTATGATTTTATCAAATCTTTTTTTGTATTTTCTTTTTGTGTTACTTACAACATAGATTTTTTAAATGTAAAAAGCAAACCTCGCTTTCGCAAGAAGTGGGATAAGATGTCCCACTTCTCATCACAACCGCTCAGTATATCACATCAAGTTGTCATTTTAATGGAATAGTTATAACTTTATAGTTAAAAAAATTATCAATATTTTATTCACTTAAATATCTATCCATTAATTGTTGTAAAAAAATTGACTATGCCTCTTCTCGTCCCCCCACTGCCCCTCCAAGTCCCACATCTCACGAACATAATAACTTAAAAATTTTGCGTCATATAAACCTTCATTTGCTACCCAGAGTCTAATCAACTATGATAAACCTTGAACAATACCATCTTTTAGTCACTGGGGAAGTTTGTGGTTTTTCTTAGACAGGCAAAAGGAAAACAAATTAGATTATAAATTGTTGCTCAAAGGACATGTGAAAGAGAGATAACTGTTCTAGACGCAGGACAATATCAGCCCTTCTTATCTACACCAAAACACTTGTTTAATGCATATCTATTGAACAGCTTGTTTATTTATTATCGTTTCTCTGAACGTTGACTATTATTTCAGGGACAAAACAACGTAACCTTTCAATGGAAAATTGGCAGCAAATTGAATAATTTCAGTAGCATTTCTCTATACCCTGCACTAAACCCAATATTTGAGAGAGTCGAGGTAGAACCAGCTTGTTCCCGCTACCGTCATTCGTCAACACTAAAGTTTCAAATAGAATACAAGTATGATGGCTACATGTTTGTGTGTGAGGCTACAGAAAACAACAAGGACACTGTTGTTGGGAACATGACAATATACACCCAAATAGGTATATATTTATGTAGCGCCCGAACTTTAAATTACAACAGCAATCAGTATTTTGCAATTTAATTTAAACTTAATAATACATACAATATAGTTATTCGTAAAGGTTGCTAGGAAAATTATACAACTAATTAATACATTACTGAATTCTAAAGTAAATCAACGTTTTAATAGTAATAACGTTTTGACAACATAAATATTTAGCACAAATTGTTTATCTCCGTTTTTATTCATGTTGTACACTTTTTTACAAATGTAAATAAATTAAATTCAAAAACTATATACAATTATTTTCAGAATTCCTCAAAATAAATATATATTGTGAAAATCAACGTATTTATTTTAATAAAGTTTTGATAACATACATTTTTAGCATCTATTTTTTATCTCCGTTTACATTCATGTTTTACCCTTTTGTACAAGTGTAAAAAATTAAATACAAAAACAATTTTAAAATATTTTCAGGGACAGAGGCAGCCCATACTGGGTATGAATGGCAACAATATAATTGTTCTAGTTTGTATTGATTTTCTAATAAATGCTTTTCTTTTAAAATACCAGTCTGAGAGCTATGATAAGTTAAGTTGGAAATTCAATATTAGGGTTTGATTAGTTTGGTTGACGGTTTGAATTAAAATATGTTTAAAATATGTAAAGGCACATCAGATGTCTAATATACATGCAAAAATTCTTAGTAATTTTTTTATTACTTTAAGTTTATTAGATCTTTAGTCTAAAGAAAATAAAAGATATCGAATTGTACCTCTACTGTCTTTAATTTATGAAAATACCTAAATTAACCGTTTTATTACTATTTACACCAATAGTTACCTTAAAGTTTTACACGCCCAGTCGCAATGTGAAATTTAAGCATTTTATACTTGCAATAATATACGACTGGTATAATTTAACCCATGTATTGTATAATTTTTAGTCAAAGAATAAGTGATCAGCTTCTCAGCCCAAGTGTAGTTGAGACTGGAGGAACTTTTACTGTGACATGTGACGCGTCACGTGCTGGTGTTCCAACAACTGCTACAACAGTTCGGACGCTGGTGATTGAGTGGTCAGATGGTACACAGCAGCTTAAACCTTTAGCAAGATACGGACATAATGGTACTCAATACGATGCTAAGGTAACTCGTTCATGTAGTTTATATAGTTTATAATGGAAGTTGAATTAAATTTTACGTTGTCATTTTTAGTATGCTTCAAATGAAACGAATAAAACATAATACATTGACATTATTTAAATCTAATTTGATATAGTGAATTTTTTACTGTAAACGTAAGAGTATCTAATTTATGTCAGTTTGTGATTGACAATGGTGATGTTTATTAACCATGAGTACCCGTCTCACGTAAATTATAAGCCTATATATTTTTAATGTCATACTTGTTATGAAAAAATATAAAATAGTCATTGGTCAATACGCTATGTGCTTTACTACACGTTGAACGATATTGGTGAAAAAGTAAAAAAAAAATTATTACAAAAAAAGCTAAAACCCAATTATATACATTATTAGTCAACCAGTATTGAATGCATACACTGATTTAGGTACTTAAATTATTTCGTAAAAAAACTGGTTTTCAATTGTATTTATGTTATTTGTCAAAGTAATTTTTATTACTTTAGATCTAGAAAATTGTAAACATTTCATAGTGTACGTCGTGATAAGTAAATCTATAGATCTAAATCAAACGTGAATGAAATATTCCCTTTCATCACATTCTAAAATTGGAAGATGACGCCATTAGTGTTGTGTTGTTGTGTATTTTCTGTAGTTTAAACATGCGACATCTTCTTCTTCTTCTTCGTTCTTAATTTTTAGTGTTGGGAGGGATCTAGCCTTATCTGCCAGAGGGTTTGAACTCGAGACTTTTTTTTCGAATTTACCAACCATGAGCTTTGCCGACTCAACCATGCTTCCATCACAATTAAGGATTACGTGTCAACTGGTTATGCGCCATTGAGGCCATTGACTCCGATTTCAGCCTGCTTTTCTTTTTGGATTTGCTTCCATTGACTTTGTCCAACCAAGAACAAACTACAAGACAGCAGTTGTTTGATTTTGGAGTTGTCTCTCATTGTTTTTTTTGCGTTTTTGTCAGAACGATAAACTTTATTGGGGTTCCATAATTAAAAGTGTGTTTCTTCATTTGAATATGCCTTTCTTTATATTTTCCT
The DNA here is from genome assembly GCF_028476545.2 of Physella acuta. Classification (NCBI taxonomy): domain Eukaryota; kingdom Metazoa; phylum Mollusca; class Gastropoda; family Physidae; genus Physella; species Physella acuta. The sequence goes on from NW_026731690.1 coordinate 123,004, forward strand.
TCTTTAAGTAAAATTTAGTTTATACATTTAAAACATCCGCCGTATTATTATCAACAAAAGTCCCTATCATTAATAAAAATGTCCGTATCCAAAATAAAATAGAAAATACATGTATTCTGTATATATATATATATATATATATATATATATATATATACATTTTCAACTGTCTTTTCATTTAGTTTTACAATAAATTTCGCTAGCTCTACAATCTGTCCAAGAAAGTTATTTATAGATCTAAATATCAGGTGGCCAAGAAAGTTATTTATAGATCTGGAATCTAGTTCGAACCAAATTATTTTAAAATCAGAATAATTTATTGAGTATCTTTATTAAACTTTATTAGTCCTTAAATATTTGATAAAAATGTTTCGTTTTTAGCTTCAAGGATCATCTAATTCAAGAATAATACTAGTGATTTATCTATCCCTATTCTAGATCTAGATCTAGATTCTAGAGTTACGGAAAACTAGACTTGACTAAACCAGTCGTAGAATCTAGATAATTCTATCTATATCTAGATAATACTAAACTATTTCAGACCTTCATTATTTTATATAAATCTTTGTTTATTTTAGCTATGCAATTGGCTAATTTAAGATACAATTTAATTTGAAAGTGACTAGACTTAGATCTAGATCTAGATAGGGCCCATGCGCGTAAATTAAGTTGCATAAGGAGACTCATAGTATTAAGTTACACCACAAAAAGCATCAATGACGTTACGAGTCTTGACAGCTACGTTGTTAGTGTAATAGGCTTTCAAGCGGGAGGCATGGGTTCTAGACATATCACGTCAATGTTAAAAAAAATGTCTTCAATTTTTTTTTAGATGTGAATGATAAATTTGACTATCTGAACTTGGCGGGATTCAGGGCAGATAAAGTAAAGCTCATCTGTTTCTTTGTCCTAAGCATATGAAGGAATAGTGTGGTCAGAGACATGCTCTGCCGGAATGGTTTTTTTAACGATAAAAACATGTTGTCTGAGACTTGGCGGGACACTGGGCAGGTGAAGTAGAATTTAGTAGGTCACCTGTGACGTCATATATGAAGGGATAGTGTTGTCAGACCTATGCTCAGCCGAAACCTTTTTTTTTTGAAAGATAAGAAACGTCTCTTTGAATATGGGGTCTGGTTATTTTGTGATGATAAGTGACAGACGTGATGTCATTTACGAATGATCCCCAAAACCCACAGTTATCCAAGGGATGACCGGGTAGTCTAGTTACATTTAAAATTTTTCTTTAAATGTACGCCTATATAGTTTTATTGGCATATATTATCATCTGATAACAAAAGTGATGGAAGTTTGAAATGTTTTTTTTATATCGTTAATTTAATATTATCTCGCAAAATTATGTTATTATTTATTTCTGTTTATATTTTAAATGTCTCCGTACATTATTACAGGGACCAAAAGATGTAACCTTTCAATGGAAGTTTGGCAGCAGGTTAAGTAATTTTAACAGTTTTACACCATATTCTGTACAAAACGCGACGTCAGTTGCTGAACCTGTGCTGGTCAGCTCTGGGGCAACCTGTGTCCAGTATATTCATTCGTCAACACTGAAGTTTCAAACAGAAGAAAAGTACGACGGCTACACGTATGTGTGTGTGGCTACAGAAAACAACAAGAACACAATTGTTGGGAATATGACGTTGTACACTAAAACAGGTATTTTGATGTTACTAAGATAATATTAAACATGATAAAAAGTATCTTTGAAAAGTTCTACATCAGGTAAATCAAATTAATTTTATATCAAGAGTTCTGAATATGGCTAATAGAAATTCATAAAAAACGTTTTAATTACAAGCTTTTATTTAATAATGCACTAAAATGAGAAAATAGAAGAATTTCTTTAAACATGAAAATGAGCTACTATTTAATTAACTAAAAAGAAAAGCGTTGGTCTCTATAATATGTATTTTATACATTACTTTTTCTAGAATTAAAGAAGCGACCCACGCTTTTCTTTTTAGTTATTTAAACAGTGGCTCATTATTGTTGTTAAAGAAAATCATTTTTTTTTCTACATTTAAGTCCAGTATTACTTAAACACTTGTTATTTAAACGTTTTTTATGAATTTTTTTTTCAGTATGTCTACTTTAAAATGTTTAATACAACAGATTTTAATAACTAAAAACGATTGCGCCAAAATGATTACGATAAAGCGCGTATAATAGTGCGGAATAGTTTCAGGTCTGTGTACTCATATTAGAAAATTTTCAAGCGTGCCTAGCAGCCCCCTCTCTTCCTCTCTAAGCATATCCCTACCACCCCCACCCTCACATGGTCTGGTGAGCTGTGGTTTACGCTAAATGTTTACAATCATAGAGCCGGGTTTAGTGACGGCTATTAAGGGCAGATAATTTAGTTTGAAACGATTTTAAACTTAGGGGAGGTAACTAAGAGAAGACTGCTTTCACGAAAGGTGTAGGGGTTGGGGAAAGGAGGTTGGTTTGGGGTGGTTTTCGTCCTTAACGACCTACTGATAGTGTTTTAAAGCAAATATTTTCAGTGGCAGCATTGGTACTGTCGAATTTACATATTATGAATTACTGAAAAGTAGAAAATAAAACTCGGCTCGTATTTATAATTCTCTTCGTGGAGACTATAGAAAACACCACGCAGCTTAGCCACCACCCTCATCCACATCTGTGGTTCACCCAGAATGTTTACAATCGTAGAGCCGGGTCAGCTATTAGGTGTGGGGGTGGGGAGGGAGGGTGAGGATAATCGTCTTTACCGGCTACTGATATTGTTTTAGAGCAAAATATTTTCAGTCGCAGTATTGGTAGTGAAGAAAATAAAACAACTAAACAGAGACGTACGCTTCGGCGCGGGTCAGCTCGTATTTCATAATAGGCTTACTATTTATTTCATCTTTGTATAAAATTGTTTGATTAGCGTAAATTATTTAAACATAGACTCTAAGAGTTGCAATATTTCCAGGGAAACAGTCCCCTTATACAAGGTAAAGATGACCACATTATTTATTACATTTTGTTTTATTTTTCAATCGTTACACATTTTATTTTTTAAATTTATTATGATTTTAAATAAATAGCGCCCGAAGTGTGTAATACAAAATTATTTGATAATGGTTGGATACAATTGAGCAGCATCATTATGTAGATACATTTAGATAAATGTTTTATTAAATGCACTGTTATCGAATAAAACTGGACTAGTTAGCAAGCTCATGTTATTTTGAATATTCATTTAATGACAACATATACAAACTAATATGTTTCAGCTGCTTTGTCCTAGAACTACTTAAAGTTAATTTTTCTTCTGCTAGTCAGCCACTTAGTGAAACCCTCGTCAACCCAAAAGCAGTTGATGTAGGAGGATCATTCACGGTGACATGTGACGCTTCACGTGCTGGCGTTCCAACAAATGCAACGACAATTTTAAGCCTGACTGTTGCAAGGAGAGATGGCGAAAAAGAGCCAATAACTTTAGCGAGATACAACACGCTTACCTTCCCATACGAGTCATCAGTAAGGAATTACTTATACAATTATATCATATTTTTTGGAAACTATCTTTAAAAATTCAACTTCTTGTCGAATTTTGCCATATTTTAATATGTTATGATATATCTTTTTAGTTTGTAAGTTAATTACTTACAATGTTTTCTATTACAGCTTTAATATGATTTTTTAATTTAAAAAAAAACAACTGACACCTCTCTCTCTTTTTCTCTCTCACACACTCTCTTCTTCTTCTTCTTCTTCTTCTTCTTCTTCTTCTTCTTCTTCTTCTTCTTCTACTACTATTTCTCTCTGGCAAATTTATAACCTCGATTGCAAATTGTCTATTGTAACTGTTTTTAATTTTAATTATTTTTATATTACTATGCTTAGTGGCTAATAGTTTTAAGGAATTATAATGAAAGACTTTGGAGATGTAATCAATTGAACAGACCAGATATTCTTGCTTTTATTTTTTCTTCAATCTTAATTTTTGTGTTAGAAAGTATCCTTTCCAACACATCTGAGTATTACGTGTCAACTTGTTATGCGCCATATAGGTTTTTGACTCTGATTTCAACCTGTTTTTCTTTTTGGATTTGCTTCCATAGTCTTTCTTCAACTAAGAACCAAACTACAAGTCAGCAGTTGTTTGGTTTTAGAGTTCTTTTTTGCTAAAATTGTTTATGTCCCAATCTTTCGAGCATCATCTGCACAGGGTTTCGATCTAAGGACTTTTCGGATTAGCAACCATGCTCTTAACAGACTCCCAATTCCGGCTCTAAAAATCTCGATTCAACAGAATGAAATCACTTTAATCTGCTCATAGAAGGAATCACTTAGCCTTCCTAACTTATATAAAAGATTCGATCGTAAACACAAACGCAAACATAAATACAAACGCAAATACAAATTGCAAATGCAAACCTAAACGCAAACAATACCATAGAAAATAATGTAAAATTAACGCGAACATACACGCTTAATGCTCAAAGTATAGACCAGGCGCCACATCGCATCTTGTCGGGGCGCTGGCGGACCAGCCTGATTCAGCTTAGTAAACGATAATAATACCCCAACTTATCAATAGTTAATTGCACTCACCTGAACGAACGTAGGCACCATAGAACTCACAGAAAGGCCTGGGGCGTCAAATAGCACCCTATTTGGGCGCTGGAGGCAGTGGCGTAGCTACCGTAAAGCTAGCGTAAGCAAGGCTTAGGGGCCCGAGGCAAATAGGGGCCCTTTACCCTCTTTAAATTTTTAAAAACTTTTACAAATGGGTGTTTAATATTTGTATAATAAAAATAATTATAAAAAGAAAACGAAAATCCTGTTTCTTTTCTACGATACGAGTAATCAAAAGTTCCAAAAAAGGGTTCCAAACCTTTCTTACTGGGGAGGGTTTGTACAGGGCCCGTCGGTATTAATAACACTATAGGCATTGTTGCATTGTCTGGCAAGCCGTTGAGAGAATTAGCCTATAAATAAATTTGAACAATTGACTCTTTTGTGAGATTGGCATCCGTCACCCGCAAATTTATACGCATCGTTAAAAACTCTCTACCCCAACGCCACAAACCTGCATCTCAACTCTCAGTCCTCACCGAAATTCCATCCACCCATGATTACGATTGAGCCATTTTTTTAAAAAATATCAGCCGTGGAAAGTGTTTTCACAACAAGCTGAGTCGAATATTTGTCAATGTTTTTCTGTTGGTTTTAACCTTAAGCACAATGTGTTTGTTGATCTAATTTATCTCTAATCAATATGCCGCTACTTCAAGTTTTTTGTTTGTCTGTCTCCTTATCCTTTAAGCATTAATACTAAAATGATCCAATCACCAAGAAACATAGGGAAGTCGTTTAGAATAGTTCAGACAACCCTTAACTGAAGGTGAAATTTCCTAACACAACCCCACACATGAGGAGCAGTCCCACCACCCTCGAAAAGAAGCCAGAAAGAAACTCTAAAGTTTTCTGCCATTAAACATTTTTAAAAATTTCGTTCGGGGAGCGGCCCCTGGACAGTAAGGCGGTTCTGTTTGTCCCTCAGATTTTCACAGCAGCTTTCTTAGCACCTGGGGTCACTTAATTGGGCGTCCTGCTCAAGGGGTCAGGGTCATTGCGGAATTCAACGGTCAAACTGCACATGTGCATCAGCCGGCGCCCCGGTCTCCCCCGTGAGCACTACGGCGCATACATTTGTTTCAATGAGCGCCATGCCCTAGAGATACGGAGGGCTACCATAATCAATGACTAAAGAAAATAAAGGGTGTCCTCCAGCCGCATCGACAGTAGTATACGATTAGGTGCCCCGAGTCTCTCCATTATTATGATGTCATGAAACAAGTTGCAGATATGCCCTTTGGGTCAGAAACTTGGTCATCCTAAGTATCGAACACACAGGAGCAGCTAAAATGGACTTCAAGGAACATATTAATCATTTTGCAAATTTATAAGAAAGAAAAAAATCTATATAAATCATAAGCAGCTTTTTAAAATTCGTGTTTTGTTAGTGGCGTCACAAGGTTCGATATCATCCGGTGCGTTTAGTGAGTGTAACCTCACCACGTTCAATAATTTTGCATTTTCGGTGGAGCGTTACCCCCTCTCCTTAATATTGTATTACTATAACTGAATAAAACATAGTTTTGACACTAAATGTGACGAATTTTCGTTATGGTGTCACGCCTAAATTGTGAGGCCCCTGCCCTGTGACGCTACTGTGTTAGGTTACTTAAATGTCACTGGCTTACAGTTAATTTGTAGGTTTGTTTTTACATAAAAGTGATATAACATCAAAGGTATTTTACGTTACGGGTACTACATAATAATAACGTATAATTACACAATTAGGACGTAAAAAATACACAATTTACAGATAGACGAAGGGGCCCAATAATAATTTTTGCATAGGGGCCCGAAAATCCTAGCTACGCCACTGGCTGGAGGACGCCCTGGATTCAATTTAGTGAAGGACTAAAATAACCCTTTTTGTCCACAGCTTATCGCAGTCTTTAAAACGAAAATGTGCACCATAGCTCTTACATCTAACATTTTGCGGGACGTCGGCGGACGCGCTTGATTTAAATTAGTGAATAAGTATAATACCCCCAGCTTGTCCGCAAACTGAAAAATAGACGTTAATATAGAAGACATTTAAGAGCGGCTTCTAAACTGATATTAATTAAAAATAATAATTTATAAACGGGAAGTTAAAGGTAGAAAATAAATAAAATGCATTATTTAAAATATCTGTGTTTTATCTACCACATTGCTCTTTATCAATCCAAGCTAATTATATACGTATTTTTTCCCAACATTAAAAAAACAAACTAATAAAAAATATTTTTTTTCCCAATTGTAATATTTTTTAAGGGAAGTAATTTGTGTGTGTGATCTATCAAGGGAAGTAATTAGTTGTAAACTGGATAAGGGAAGTAATTTAAACACTTTTTTCAGACATAATTAAAATTTTGTGAAGGGTGATTTATTTATATCGATGTAGCTGAGCCACCCAGATTACGGTTCGGTGGCTAAAAGAAAACTTGGGCCCCCACCCTTTACAGCCAAGTCGACAGCCATCTCTATCGATCAATCGTAATAAAATGGACCAGACGTCTTCGACACTACTTTTACCAGAAAATACAATGGCCAACAAAACCTTCCTGGTCACAAATTACGCACCGCTCTCCCCACAATCAACCCCGAAGCAGGTCTACCGTCCCTTACTACAAAAACATAATTTATATACAAAATATACTTTAACCAGTCTCAGCCCCCCCCCCCCCCCACTCTACCCCCTCCAAAGAACATTTAGTCCTCCCCACGAACATTTTAAGTACCCCCTCCCTATTCATTGGAGGAAAAAATCTGAAAGAAACACTAGTCGCATTTGTAGATAATATAGACTAAAAGTAAACCCTACCTTTATAATCGAAACCTGTTTCCTACTTTTGACCAGCTATAAAGAAAAACCACACGCAGACACCCTTCAATGTTCCTATATGTTCCATGTAACGTCACGTTTCGTTTTCCTTTCTACTATGAAAGTTTTTACTTAGCTTGTGCTTTCTCTATATTCTTCTGAATGAGAGATAGACAGAGAGACGGGGTGACAGAATAAGAAATAATTACTATAGACGAGATAAATGGCCTTAACGACTATAACGCCCCACCTTATTAATAGTCTATCGCACTGTTTAAAACGAACGTAGGTTCCAGAGCGCACACAGAATAACACTGGGAGTCAAATTGCATTCTACCGCGCAGCACGCCAAGGGACGTGTTTTTTTTTATCTATCAAGAAAATAATTGGTGCTAAAGGACTAAGGGATGTAATTTTTATACACAATTTTTCGTGAAGGATAAAACATTTTCTTTACTTTAGTTTGGGAAATGAAATGTGTTTTTCAAAGCCATCAATATTATTTTTTAAAAAATCATTTATTTAGGGACATTTCAAGAGTATTACACTATGGCAGGGGTCGGCAACCTTTTGAGACGGAAGAGCCAAAAGATGCAATTTACAAAATTTACCTGTTTTTACAGAGCCACTAACATTTTTTCTCAATATTTAGGATTAGGTTTATATATATATATATATATATATATATATATATATATATATATATATATATATATATATATATATAAAATTTAAATAAATAGCTTTAAATATGAAATAATATTTATTCATATTTTTAAAAATGCGCATGTTTCGCACAAAGCATAGTATAGTATTTTAGCTAGCTCTGCTAGAATAATAACATTAGTAATCATAAAATATAACTATAATCATTGAATATTTACATTAGTTACATAAATGTGAGCATTGACCGTTTGAAAGTTTGTTTAAATCTGGCTCATAACTTCTTGTTTCAGGAGGTTTCAAGCACGCCTCTAGATTTTTAGTTGTTAGTTGGCTTCTTACTTAACTTTTTATTGTATTCATGTAAGAGAACTCTTGCTAGCACGAATATGTTGACCTAAAGATCGTTAGCACTTCAGATGTTAACTTCTCCACGTTACTGTACCATCCTGCAAGACTATTCCATGCGTCACGTATGAGTGCCTCAACTCGCGATATTTCTTTTACAGCTGTCCAGTTGTGCAGCGTAACGTGCATGTTTTACTGGACCTTCAACTATTTTTGCTTGCTCTTTAGATCTATGAATTTCCGCTCCACAAATGAGTCGTTTTCAAATCCTGCAATTGCATTTGAAGCGAACCAGCATCAATTCCAAATAGTTCAAAGTTAATCTCATTTGTTTTTGTGTAGAGAGAGTCTACTACGAACGTCAGAGTACTTGCATTTGTTTTGAATTGCTCAAATCTCTTAGTGAATCCATCCTTCGTTTTGTTTGTTGTAATGCTGAAGCAATTCATGCTAATAGTTGCATTGAGTTCTAGATACTTTTTTTCAGCTTTTTTCGAAATTTACCGCTATCCGTGTCTTCAACAAAAATTTTTTTTTCGAAACATCCACTTCTCAAGCAAGGCATAGGCTGAGTTTTCGTTTTCTTGCAGTTTTACGTTTAGCTGGTTTATTTTCTTTGTGATATCTACCATGAAGTTGAATAATTCAATTCGGGATGAACAGTTTAATAGGAAGTACATTGAAAATATAGGGAGTACCTAAATATTCTAATAGAATAGCGAATGTTTAATGTTTATGTTCATGATTATATAATTTATTACAGAGTGTTGCAAGACGATATTTTTTATGAGTTTTGAAAATAAAATAAAACAATTATTAATATTTGTGCATGGGGCCAAAAAGCCGCATCTTGACATCAAAAGAGCCGCATGCGGCTCGCGAGCCGCAGGTTGCCGACCCCTGCACTATGGCGATCAAGCCGAGTTTTTTACAATAAGCATGTGTGCCACAGAATCCATATGAGCTATATAATATATTAAAAACATAAGTATATATATATATATATATATATATATATATATATATATATATATAGTCCTATTATATACATATATACATATATATACATATATATACATATATATATATATATACACACACACACATAAATAAATAAATATATATATATATATATATATGAGGGTATGTGAGTGTATATTGTGGTATATAATTATATACCATTAAAACAAAATTTTAAATTTAAGATTCCACCAAAAACATCACATGGCGGTAAAAAAAGGTTTTATTTCTCTGGACGGATTAATAAAACATCTGACAGACTAAATAACAGAAACACAATGATGATGAACATGACGGTCAACGATGCTGGATGTCCAGACGATGGCGTGTATATTTGTACTGCGATATACTTCAATTCAAATAATGATGTTTTAATGAGAGTCGGTATCAGAGTCTTACAATTACAGGCGAGTTAAAATACACAGATGTCATTTCAACCTTACGATTTGTTGTTAGTATAAATTTACATTTCAATATTACGTCTTTATCGATTATATCATATATTCAAATCTTTTAACAGCTCGCCTTGTTCCAGTGTCAATTATTTTATTTCCACGTGGTAATGAACTATCAGGTAGGCCTACATGAAAAATTTGCATAATTAAATAGTCAATTTAAAAAAAAGTATTGAGTTTTACAGCTACTTAAAGTACAATATCCATATGTTGCTGGTGTATTGCAACAAGCTTTTCGCGTTGACATAGTTGGGAGCATTTTAGTGTTAAAAGGATTAAAATATACATGACTATACAAGATAAGATACTATAAGATACTATAAGAGCGCACCAATTTGCCGACAAACGAGCGCCGACATAAGAGCGCAAACTAAAGATCGAAAAACCATACTTAATAAATAGGAACAAGAAAATTAACTCAGATCAGACGTCATCGTTTGAAGCTAACTCTTTATTGTTTCATTAAAAAACTAATTGTTCAGTTTCTTTAACTAAAAAACTGATATAATCAACATGAAGTCGAATTATTCTAAACGCAACGTAGTAACACAAACAAAGATTTTAAAAGTTAGGCCTAAAGTGAGAATATAAACTGAAATGAATTATAATAAAATGAAAATAATTTCAGACTAATAAAATGTTTCTTTATAGCTGCATTTATAATGCTGAGTTGTGAGCTATACCCCGTAGGTAGTCCATCATTGAATCATTAGCATAGGTCGAAGCAATCGCTTGCAATCTTCGGTTCAGCTGAACATATCTGTTCTTTGAAGATTCTGGTTGATTAACTCCAACTAGATGACGTTCCAGTTCGATTTTGATGTGATCTTGTACCAGACGAAACTGGTTGATGAACTCCAGGATTGTACTCTGTATAGCCAGGCAAGAGGCAGACACTGGCCCCAGCCCACCCCACTCAGGGAAAAATTATATGGGACACCTGACAAACTGGAAACCACAGTCCGGTTTGCCCATGAAGTTGGACTTGTTGTCTAATTCCTCCACCATAATCAAAAATTAAGAACGAAGAAAAAAGACCGTTTGTTGGAATGCGCGATGCCATCCCTCGACTGAGTTGTTTGTTCGTGGTAGATTTTCAGAGACACGATTATGGACATTCCAAATAGGTTTCTCCTTCGCCTCCCTATGTAACTATCCTCCCAATAATCTACCAGTGGCATAATTTCTGCAGGACTAGCTTCTGCTAAATCCTTATGTCGGCGCTCATTTTTCTGCGCTCTTATGTCGGCGCTCTTTTGTCGGCGCTCTTTTGTCGGCGCTCTTTGTCTGCGCTCTTATGTCGGCGCATTTTTGTCGTGCGCTCTTTTGACGGGTCACCATACAGACAACAGTTTGTTGCTTATTTTACCTCCTATGGGAAACAAAAAAGGTGAAATAAGAACGTTTCAGTCTCAATGAAAATGTACTTAAATTATCATGTTTACACACTTAACTACTCGTCCCCACGCGCACACACACGTACGTACGCACATCCACACACACAGGCACGACTGCAAAACTAAAATAAAATTTCGAATCTGTTAGTTTATAAAGCTTAGGAAAAATAACATTAAATCTAGATTTAGAGTTTTTCAGGATTATATTTATACCAGATAAATGGCCCGTTTAAGGTGAAAAACAACGGGCGCTAGATTGATAGATTTATCTCTAAACCGAAACCAAAATCACCACCTCAACTTCAATTTTAATTGGAAACGAAAATTTCACTGAAATCGCATTTTTATCCAGATTCGGCAATTTAGCCGAAATGAATCAGCTAATAACACTAACCTTAATCCTGATACTAACGCTTACTATGTATATTACTTTATCGGTATTTTTTGTATATCTACATTCAATTCTAAAATGAAACATTATTATTAAGTATCGATTCTTAATTCTTTATTTGATTTAACAATCAATGTCGCCATTGTAAAATTTGTATCACAATACTTAGTCTGGTAAATTTGTAAATTGGTCAGGGGTAGGGGGGGGGGCGTAGACATTTTATGGCGGGAAAGGGGGCCTAACAAGAGATGCCTGAAAGAAACACTTCATGCAAACCACTTTTAAGATTAGACAAATAAAATTGAATGGTAATGGTAAATCTTTTTTAACCTACCAACTTGGGTATAGAACAAAACAAAACACAACACACCAACCAGATATAACAACACAAACACAACACAAACACAATACAAACACAATACAAACACAACACAAACACAACACAAACACAACACAAACACAACACAAATACAACACAAACGCAACACAAAAACAACACAAACACAACACAAACACAACAAAAACACAACACAAACACAATACAAACACAACACGAACTCAACACAAGCACAACACAACACAAACACAACAGAAACACAACAGAAACACAACAGAAACACAACAGAAACACAACACAAACACAACACAAACACAACACAAACACAACACAAACACAACCACAACACAAACACAAACACAACAAAAACACAACACAAACACAATACAAACACAACACAAACACAACACAATCACAACACAAACACAAACACAAACACAACACAAACACAACACAAACACAACACAAACACAACATAAACACAACACAAACACAACACAAACACAACAGAAACACAACAGAAACACAACACAAACACAACACAAACACAACACAAACACAACACAAACACAACACAAACACAACACAAGACAACACAAACACAACACAACACAAGCACAACACAACACAACACAAACACAACACAAACACAACACAACACAACACAAACACAACACAAACACAACACAAACACAATACAAACACAACACAAACACAACACAAACGCAACACAAAAACAACACAAACACAAACACCAACACAACAAAAACACAACACAAACACAAACACAAACTCAACACAAACACAACACACACACCACAAACACAACACAAACACAACACAAACACAAACACAACACAAACACAACACAAACACAACACAAACACAACACAAACACAACACAAACACAACACAAACACAACACAAACACAACACAACACACACAAACACAACACAAACACAACACAAACACAACACAACACAAACACAACACAAACACAACACAAACACAACACAAACACAACACAAACACAACACACTTAAACACAACACAAACACAACACAACTTAAACACAACACAAACACAACACAAACACAACTTAAACACAACACAAACACAACACAAACACAACACAAACACAACACAAACACAACACAAACACAACACAAACACAACACAAACACAACACAAACACAACACAAACACAACACAAACACAACACAAACACAACACAAACACAACACAAACACAACACAAACACAACACAAACACAACACAAACACAACACAAACACAACACAAACACAACACAAACACAACACAAACACAACACAAACACAACACAACACAAACACAACACAAACACAACACAAACACAACACAAAACAACACAAACACAACACAAACACAACACAAACACAACACAAACACAACACAAACACAACACAAACACAAACACAACACAAACACAACACAAACACAACACAAACACAACACAAACACAACACAAACACAAACACAACACAAACACAACACAAGCACAACACAAACACAACACAAACACAACACAAACACAACACAAACACAACACAAACACATCACATACATAACACAAACACAAACACAACACAAACACAACACAAACACAAACATAACACAAACACAACTCAAACACAATACAAACATAACACAAACACAACACAAACACAACACAAACACAACACAAACACAAAACAAATACAACACAAACACAACACAAACACAACACAAACACAACACAAACGCAACACAAACACAACACAAACTCATTACAAACACATCACAAACACAACACAAACACAAACACAACACAACACAACACGAACACAACACAAACACAACACAAACACAAACACAACACAAACACAACACAAACATAACACAAACACAACACAAACACAATACAAACATAACACAAACACAACACAAACACAACACAAACACAACACAAACACAACACAAACACAACACAAACACAACACAAACACAACACAAACACAACACAAACACAACACAAACACAACACAAACACAACACAAACACAACACAAACACAACACAAACACAACACAAACACAACACAAACACAACACAAACACAACAAAAACAAACACAAAAGAAAACACAAACACAATGCAAACAAAACACAATGCTAACAGAAATGAAAACACAAACGCAGCACAGAAACACAAAAAAACACATAAATTTGCATTAACATTTTGCTAATTGTATTATTGCAACAATAATTCCTTCTTGTATGTCCGTAGATTTCGCATTCACATTTTTTTCAATAGCGTGAGTTGAATTTATTTTAAATTACCTCCCTTGGATAATTACAAAACAATTTGATTAATTCGTTTGTTCGACCCTATAATTATTAAAATGTATCCACTTTTTATAGGAATATAAACGAAAATGTTATTTGACATTAATCCTTATAATGTTTTAGCAATGTGCGAGTGCAAAAGAGTAAACACGGGGGTAACTATAAGACAATTTAAGTCGTTATATAAACAAACTCTTCTATATATATATATATATATATAATTCTCTTCTTGCAGTCGTCAGGAAACAAGCTGCAAGCACGCCTTGCAACCCCCTCTCTTCCTTTCTAGGCATATCGCAACCACCCCCACCCCCACATGGTCTGGTGAGCTGTAGTTCACGCTAAATGTTTACAATCATAGAGCCTGGTTTACTGATGGCTATTAGGGGCAGATAATTTAGTTTGAAACTAGTTTAAACTTAAGTGAGGTAACTTCATGGAGACCATAGAAAACCCCTCGCAGCTTAGCCACGACCCTCATCCCCACCTGTCAGGTTACTCATCCGCTCTCCAGGCAAATCGCTACCACCCCCACCCCACCAATCTGATGAGCTCTGCTTCACAACGAATGTTTACAGTAGTAGAACCGGGTTAATGACGACTATTAGGGGCAGATAATTTAGTATTAAACTATTTGAAAGGAAGGGGAGGTAACAATCTTTTTTTTTGTCTGTAAACAGCTGCTCTCGCTGGGCGAAGGGGCGTGGGGAGGGAGGGCGGGAAGACGGGCTGGGGGAGGTAGTGCAGGAGGGGAGGATAGTGTTGAATTCACAAATTATGAATTTCTGATAAGCAGAAAATAAAACAACTAGATTGCGCCGTATGCTTCGTTGCGGGTCAGGTCGTTTGTTTATATTAGCAATGAAAGAAAGTTTAGTTAATAATCATTACTTATTAATATTCTCAGCTTTTTGAAACCCGTTTAGTATAAATATGTAATTAGTTTATTTTTATTTTTGTGTGAAGTTAGAGAACGGGAGAAAATTAAAGTTTAAATTTTTGTCGCAGTTACTTTTCTTTAATATGAAAAGCAGGGTGCTCAAGCAAGTCAATTGTCACTCTTAATATTTATGTAAAAATAATTTAATTTCAATAGACAGTGCCGCAAGTTCCCCCGTTAATACTATTGCGCCTACGTTCTTTTTAAAGATTTCGATACAATAAGAATAAGATAGACTACTATAATCGTTCACTGCAGCGCCTATGTTCCCCCGTGAGCAATATGTCCAAGTAATACCGCAACTGCTTATTTTGCATTTAAAAACTAGAAAACGAGGCCCCGCTGTAAAATCCCTTGGTCAACTTGGAATATGATGGTGACACTCATCACTTATACACCGCATTCAATAACAAATACAGTAATATGTTAGAGCCCTATCTTTGATAGGCGACATTTATTAATCAACAATGTAGTAGGCGTACATACAACGACAACCAATTGTTATTTTATAAACGAAGATTTTAACACAAGCAACAGTAAAACATAGACGCCGAACACAATATATTTGCATGCATTTCTCTGTTATTTTATTTAGTTATTCATAATTATTTTTTCTTGTTTTAATTAATTTTTATTTTTCAATAAAGGCGACACATACCAATATCTGCTCCAGAGGGGAGCGTATCTACCCCAAAAGTGGCAATTGGAATTTACTGAGGGAGAAAAGGTCAATTTAAAGTGTTTTGTTAAAGTAAGTTCAGTAAATAAATGAAAAAAATTGCGTGAACACAAAATTAAAATCAATAACAGTAATATGACATTTACTTAATTTCCCGATAAAGTTAAGATTCGTAACGAATTTAAATAGAGTTTTTTTGGTGACTAAAGTAAAACGTGTGTGTGTGTGTGTGTGTGTGTGTGTATGTGTTAATTCATAGCTTATTTCTTTTATTCCCATACTTCACAGTTTAACATGGTATTTCTTACGTATTCTGAGCAAACATAAAAGTTGATAAAAATTATATTTTAACTGTAGATATATGTTTGTTCTTTTGTATTTAGTACTGTATAATTGCAGGGATCTAGCAATGTAAACATCCAATGGAGGTTTGGCAACAAGGAAAGTAACTTTAGTAGCCTTATATCGTATCCTGACAAAAACGCTGTAACAATTGGCAAACCTGATTTAATCGATTCTGGGACAACCTGTGCCAGGTACCTTCATTCGTCGACACTGAATTTTCAAACAGAATACAAGTATGATGACTACACGTATGTGTGTATGGCTATAGAAGACAACAGAGAAACAATTGTTGCTGGTATGATGATACGCGTAAGAGAAGGTACATTTAATTTACTGCACTGGCTTATAACCAAGAATATATTAATATAATATATTGTTATATTTTATTAGATTTACAAATTATCACTATTTTTATTACTTATCTTTCATTCAGAAGGTCATCGAAAAAACTATTCGTAAAGCATTACTATTTTAAGGGGGTAGGTTCTGGTAAAACATTAATTACCAGAGAGCAAACACATTTTTTTCTCTATAACTTTTTAAAGGTACAACCGAATTCGCAATATTTTATCAATGTTGGAAATCCTACAAAGAGCTTAATTTTTCAAGCTGACCGCCTTTGTCATACTTACCAAAAATCTTTGCCAATTATTTTTTTTAGCGGAAATGCATTTACGGATGTACCTTATAAAAGCGGTAGAGAAAAAAATGTTTTCTCTCTAGTATTAAAAATACAAAATACAAAATCAATTGATTTTATTGAAATTACAGAGTTACGTCTAAAACCTGTAAGGTATGTATGACATCAGTGCCAATAGGAGTGTAGTGAAAACATTCCTTACTTAAACCCCTCGAAATAAACCCCTGAAAAAAACCTCAGGGACACAACAACAACATACACTAAACCCTCGACAGAAACCAATATAAAATGTTGTTATATATATATAAATAAATAAATAAATAAATAAATAAATAAATAAATAAATAAATAAATATATATATATATATATATATATATATATATATATATATATATATATATATATATATATATATATATATATATATATATATATATATATATATATAAACCCGCAGAAAATGATATTTAATTTTTCGTCTTTTAAAATATTCATTTGTCTCAGTAATATATAAATATGGATGAGGGAGACAAATGTTTTATCTATACAATTTCAGGGCGACAGTAGAATGCTGGTATTTAATTTTTTAATTCAGATACCAAATGATATTTTTGAGGTAGAACCGCAATGAAAAAATCTTTTTTTTAGAAATATATTTTACAAAGTAAATTAATGAGAAATTCATTTTATTTTTAAAACTAGCAAGAATGATTTATCGTATTTTTTTTTCTTATAGTAAAGTCATAACAGCTGAAACTCAGGGATTTTGGCCTTGTAATGGCTATTGTCAATTTTGTTTTGTTACCGTTGAGCGTTATGTCAGAGGGTTTTATGTTTAGAGAGTTATTTGTCCGGTTTATATTCTCTTTCAAACTTAGAAAATTTATTTTGAATTACTAAACTATTCTTTTGCAATGTTTTGTAACAAAAGTATAGCTAACATACGTATTTGTGTTACTGTTTCGCCGCGTAATATATTTTGCCATTGTGGTTTTGAAAGATATATCGTAAAGTAGTTTGTGGTTGTTCTTTACCTAGTGTTAAATATGGATATTATTTATGATTTTTGCTAAAGTTTTAATGTTGTTGGAATACGACACTAGAGTGTATTTACTAAAGTTCAAACTTTAAAATCTTTAACCTTAGAATGACTAGTACTTAAAACCAACAGCCGTTTATTAATTTTAAAGAACAGTGCATGTAAAGCTTTGATTATTTGTGCAATTGGTTAAAGAAATACATTTGGTTTAGGTTATTTTATTACGTTTCATCCACACAAATTTATTTTGACATGATATTTTGTTCATGTTGATTTTTTAAATATTAGCTTTAACAAATACCTGTCATCTTATTAACTTACATCTTAGCATATTATTTACATTACTCAACCAATTTTATTTACAATATACGTTAGACAACTGTTCTATACAGATTGTTATTCGCTAAAACTTGAGTGTTTAACTGTTGTATAATATTGCGAATCTTTAGATGTATCAATCAGTCTGTTTTGGCATTTTCCATTTTTAAAGTAATAGATCCTTTTCAATTTTTAAATAAATATTTTATTACATTGGAAGTGACAGCGATACGATTGTTAACCCAAGAGAGGTTAAAGAAGGCGGATCATTCAACGTTACTTGTGACGCATCACGTGCTGGTGTTCCATCAAATACTAAAAACCTTCAAATATTATATATTGTATGGACGGGTGCATCGAATAATTCAGTATTATTAGCAAGATACTGGACCTACTCTACTCCATATGAATATAAAGTAAGTCAATTTTATGCAAATAAAAGGGATTGTGTGGCATACGGGCGGAATAGTTTTCTGAAGACTTCCATAAAGTATAAAACTTCGCTTCATTACCGTCCTGCTATTATTTAATTTTTTTTACTGTCTTCCTAAAATCAAACTGATGTCTAAAAAATTATATTAATCATTTCTAACATTTTAGGTTATTAACGTAAAGTAAAAGTTACATAATTAAGATAATCTTACTTCCTGCCATTAAAAAATTGTAGTTTTTTTCTGATAAAAATTTGACAATTTTTTTCCATGGATCGGGATAGATAACTACACAAAAAATATACAAATTACAAGAAAAATACTGATGGCTTTCTTTTAGTGTATTTCCATGCTCGAATTTTAATGGAATTGATAAAGGGTAAACCAAAAGTATTTGAGATACTGCCTAAATTTATTACAGAAATAAAATAATAATACGCTGCACGAGAGAATGGTGGTTAATAAAAATTCACCCAAAAGCACTAAGCAGAGAATAAAACGTTTATAAGTATAATTAAAAGGTTATTATGATCTACAACTGCGTTTCACGATGATTTAAAGCTACACCAAATTAAGTTTATTGTTGCAAGCGTCGCTAAGCGAAGACACGCCGATTTAGGTAGTACTTGTTTTGAAAATACAAAATATTTTTTACTTGAATATTATTCTAAATAAAATCTTGTATTGATGTTTACGTATACGTTTCAGGAAGTGGCATTCACATCCGGACTAAGTAGAGATTAAAACAATATAGGACTAAATCTAAACTTGTTTTGTGTCAGTTACATTAGTTTTCAATTAGTTTGTTAGTGTTGAACTACACCGAAAAGTGTTTTTTTTTAATGATGGATAATACTGCAACACCGAAACTACTAAAATTGCATTAGTATTTGTAACAGACTGTACTTCTTGTATGATTTTTTATATTGTATTTAAAATGAAGTTGTATGAAAGTAGAGTACCTGGCCAATGGAAGGACTGTGTGAGCGACTAATCATGTTTTTCCATGCTTTTTGTTAGATCGCTCACTGACATTAGGGGAGAGAATGTAGGGTATAAAAGGGGAGCGCAAGATATACTAAGTGCCTGTGCCTGTATAGAAAAATGTTGTAAGATGTCATCCCGTCACTCTGTTTCTGGATTGTATTATGATTATGATTGCTGTTATTTCACTATGGATTTTCATTATTAATTCCTATGGATTTATTTTATTAATGTGAATAAAGTTGTAAGTTGAAAGAACTGTTATTCGCATGCATTGAAGAAATCACAAAAGCACCGTATTGTCTCATTTACAAATGCGTATTGCTTCAGTATTGTTTCAGTTTTTGGTACTGAATATAGTGACACATCCACGGAAAATCTTTTTGCTGTATTTTGTGGGAATCATTCGTTTCATATTCACTATCCAGGACACATGGTGCCGACCATTTATTTGAAATATTGATCTTTATCTCGCTGTGTGTATCCATTAAGTATTGCGTCACATTAAATATATGCGTGTTTGTTAGCCTAATAAATTTGAACCTAGAACTTACTATTGTAAAAAATCATATTGGGTTCAAGTTTCTTAAACGCTAATTAAGTAAGGCAATTATTTTTTTTAAATATTATCATTACATATTCAAATTTTTCAAATGTTATATTGGCAATGAGACTTACACAATACAAAATAGTCTACTAAAATATATCCATTCATCCATCCATTCATTCGTTCATTCGTCCGTCCGTCCGTTCGTCCATCCATCCACCCATTCGTCCGTCCATCCGTCTATTCAATTCGTCTACCCTTGCAGCCTCTTTACCTGCCTCGCTTTTTCCTTCATCCCTATATCTGATTCTCCATGGTTGGGCGAATTGCGGCTCGCGAGCCGATTGCGGCCCACCACAGATTTTTTTGTGGCCCACCATAGATTCAGGAAACCCCGCATTAAACTGAGATTTGCTTCATGTCCGCGACCGAAAGTTTGTAACGTTGGTTTTTTTATTAGAGCGGCTATGTTAATGCGCATGCGCAGGCAGTGAAAATACCTACTTTCCCGGTTTGTCAGTTTTATTTCAGTTTTGTCTATGCACATGTAAAATTAAAACATTTCCAAATTACGTGAAGTCATGAACCCTACAAAAAAGCGTAAAATTGGTAATGAATCCCTTGTGCTTTATAAAGAATGGAAATACGTATGTTTTAGGTAACAGAGACAAGTTTTATCTATTGATTTTTGTGATACTATTTTTTAATTTTCTGAAATGAAATGTAATGCTAACTAAAGAATACAATTATTTTAAACGGTGCGGCCCTCCGCTAAAATCCGCTATACCACAAAGTGGCCCAGGAAGCAAAACCATGCGTTTCTCTATCCATTATCTATTCATACATACATCTATCTATCAATCAACCAGTCTCTCCTTCCATCCGTTTAGTTTTGAAATATTTTTTTTTTAGTTTAAACCGTATTCTCTACCCGAGAGGAACTGGAGTTTTAATTTTGTTGGAAACAACAGAAACACAATGAAAATTGAAATAATTGTTCAAGACGCTAAATGTGCAGATGCTGGATTGTATGTTTGTAGAGCTTCAATCGATAACAACTTGTTTTTCATTGGCCACCAGAATCTCAGTATTGTAGGTAAGTCTGGCATCCCCAGTCTGTCCACTATTCTCATGCCTGGAATGATGTATTTTTACGATCTTCGGAATTTATTTATATAGCTAAAATAGAAATTTGTAAATTTATTGAAACAATTTCGTTACACAACTTGCTATTGAACGTTTGAATTTAGACATAACAAATATGATGCATGATTTAATTTTAGAGTTTACAACAGCAGATCTTTGATAACATTTTTGTGTATTTGAAAGTTTTAATTTCTGAAAGTTTAAAACTATTTTTGTAAATTCATGTTTATTTTTTTTTACATAAGATCAATAAATTCGTTTTTAAAAATAGCAATTAAAGATATTTTGTTTTTGCTCACAACCATAAATTAATATTATTTTATTGCTTCTTACAATCTTTGAACAGCCCAAGTAGTTCCTGTGTCCCTGACTTTAGTTCCCCAGAATGCCAACGGACGGGGTCCATACGAGTCGGTCAATCCTGCAGGGTCTAATGTTACTTTGTTTTGTAATGCCACTGTAAGTATTGCCATTGTTTTCTCATTTGTTTATAACAAACGAATAACTGAAATGCAAGTATTTGTGCCGGAGCTAGAACAGTTAAATATGTTCTATTTCCTGTGATTTTTTTTCCGTAGCTTTATTAAGCAAAAAAAACTGTAAGTCAATTGGGTAAAGAAGGATTCTCGAGTCACGGACTTGTGTTGCCGTCAAAAGAGGTCACGAGTCAAAAAAGGGAACTGTTTAAAACGACTAAATTAATGGTGGCGGTCCTAATTAAAATTGTAGATCTAAAGGTCAAATCGTGACGTGGTTAGGAGAGGGAGGGGTGGCGGCCAACCAGGGCGTCAACCCTTAATGGGCGGCAGAAGAGTAGACAAATAAATTAAAAAAGCGCATTTAAAGCAGCAGTATTGAATTATACACAGTCAATGTTAAAAAAATTTACAGCTTTAATGATGTACATACTGACAAGTAAAACAGACTAGGGTCGGAGATGGTAAATGGGAAGGCGAGACTGTTTTGTCGAAATTTATTAAAAAAATACAACAATGATTTTTTAAATTCCTAATTACCTGATTTTGGAGTTGTCTCTTCTAGACGAGTTGCTGTCCCGAGCTATCGAGCCTCATTTGCCCGAGGTTCGAACTCGAGACTTTTTGGTTCAGCAACCAATAAATTAACTGATAAGACCACGGCGTTCTCTTATTTTGTTCTTTCCTTATTATTATAGAAACCATGATTTATTGCAGGGACCAAAGAACGTGACCTTTCAATGGAAGTTTGGTAGCAGATTAAGTAACTTTAGCAGTTTTACGCCATATCCTGTACAAAACGCTGTGTCAGTTGCTGAACCTGTGCTGGTCAGTTCTGGGACAACCTGTGTCCAGTATATTCATTTGTCAACACTGAAGTTTCAAACAGAAGACAAGTATGATGGCTACATGTATGTGTGTGTAGCTACAGAAAACAACAGAGACACTATTGTTGGGAACATGACGATATACTCAAAAAAGGTATATTTATATCGATTAAGTATTTATTAATTTTATGCTTTAACTGAACGGAAATAAAAATTCCATACAATAGAATATGATTTTGATAAATATTATAGAATTGTTTGCAATACATAGTTTATTAAATTAATCATTAAAAATTGACTATTCACACTTTTTAAAATTCAGGAATTTAAAAGTCTTTTATAAACGAACATTTTTATTCAGATTAATTTAGTTAGTTCGATTCCTTACATTTATTATTAAACTATGCTTCTAATTATTTCAGTGAAATTGGTGACATTGCAGGAGACTTTGAATAACGCTTGATGAACTTTCTCTTGAACACAAAAGTAGTCTAAATAATGATGCTAGTTGATTAAAGCATACACGTTATTATTCGGAATTTTGTTTTGTTTGCGTGTTATTGTAAAAGTAACATTTCGAATTAACGCTATAGGCCTACATAGTATGGATAAAACTATGAGAGTGTCTCCCTACGAGATAACTAAGGATGTTTATCGTACTCCCCTGCATCCCCTTGTACCAGAATACAGCATAATGCGTTACCGGCAATCGTTGATTTCAGTTGAAATGAGTTTTTTAAAATTGTTTTTAACTTGTCCAAGCGTTGTTGTATTCGCAATAAACGCTAATTATTCGAGTCAATGTGGGTTATAAATTAAGGTATATTAGAGTTTGTTTGGTTAGAGTGTAGCTTGTCGAAGGCGCAAGCTTATTTGGTCTACTTGTGGTCGTGTCTTTAAAACAATTTCGATAATAGTATATTTTAGTTTTAAATTAAAAACAACAAAGCAATACAGTGTTATACTGTTTATATATTGTTTAGTAGGTCTCGTGGCCTTAACTGTTAGACCCTTACAGTATTAGTACTTGTTATGAATGAAGCAATCAAAAATGATCTATTCGGTACAATATACTATTATTCTTGGCTCTTAAAATTTCGGCAAAGAGTATCACCTTCCACCCTTTATGTTTATGTTTCAAATATTGTGGTATCAAATACTCTTATCGAAAATTTATAATATAAGTTATAACCTAATAGGAATAACAAATGAATACATAATAAATAAAGCCAAAGTCGAAATAATAACAATGAATACAATGATTTGGGCGAGTTGGGATTTCCCAATGTGGACTATCTATGTAGGAAAATAACAAAAATATAATGATTGCATTAGTACTAAGCCCTGAAATGACAGATTAGATAGTATACTGACGTCTCGACCACGATTTCACATTGCGTGTTGGCGAAACATATCTTATTCCTTGACTTAGTTCTTTTACATGTTTATCCGAAATAATATTAAAGGGTAGAATAGGTCTCTTAAATTTATAAAGGTCTCGAAATAAAATTTGATTTATACTTTCAGTTAACACAGAATATTTATTTTTTGTTTTCTCTTGTACAAAAATCACATGAAATTTTGACAGTTTTCACCGGTTTACATCTCAGTAGGCACTACTTCATCATAAACGGAGTATATGGGACTTATTTAATCAAGCTAAAATTATAAATCAAGCTTTATCAAAATTTCGGCGTTTTATTCGTAATCGAGTCCGAAAAACGCTCTTTGTAAGTCTGTCCGTATGTCTCTGTGTGTGTATGTATGTGTGTCTGTTGACACAATGCATTGAGTACCGTTACAACTAGGTTGATGCAATTTTATACATAAGTATTACATAAAATTTGTAGTTCTGCTTCAACCTTTAGCAATTTCCGGTAACCGAAAGACGATTTTATTGCACTTTCGGTTTTTCAAAAGCCTTAACTTGAGAACTATATCAGATAGATAAACGAAACTTTACAAATCAGTTCATCAATTAATTATATGCTTTTCTAAAGGTTTGAATAGTAGTCGAAAAAGGCATATGAATGTATAAAGTACTAATATTACTATTTTACACTCATTGTTAGCTTTTCACTAAGTGCGTAATTCTTTTTTTCTACGAGATTCTATTCTATTTTAAGAAGCTTAATTATTTAAAAATTGATTTAAAAGCCTGCCTATATTTCGAATTGCCATCCCCATGAGATACGTCCTATGGTTATTTTTTCATGTATCAGAATGTAAGTTAAGCTGTGATAATGCTCCCTTCATTCAGTATATAATATTGTTTAATCTTCATCTCAACACTTTACAAAACATCACTGCCTGCATCGTTAGCTCAAAAAACATGTAGGACTTGGCTGCTTGAAAGCTGTTGGTTAATCCGTTGTTAGCCTATAATCTTTTAACCCACCCACATGGATGTGTACTCAGACAGAGATTTGTTTCTTGTGGATAAAATGTGGTGACGTGGCAAGAACTCTAGTGGTGAAACAGTGGCGAAGGTACAGAGATGTTAGGGCTAGGGTTTGGATTTACAATGAATAAGTAGCGCTTTACTGGGGACAAATTGGCGTTGATAAAACACAAACCCTCAAACGCATGCAGCTGTTACTAAATTTATGTTATTCCATAATAAACAGAGTAGTTGATACAGTGACCATCAATTTTTTTCCTCTTTGTGCCCAACACCTATGCGGCTGATAAAGTAAAGTTCCCCTGTTTCAATGACCTCGCCATACAAGCGGATAGTGCGAGCAGCACAATGCCCAGCCTAAAGTGGATCAGCTAACCATCTAGGTTGAGTAGACTCAGTGGCGTCTTACAAACGCTAGCTCGGGATCGGAACTCGAGCTTTTGAGTTAGCAGTTGCAAACTTCACAAGTGAGCCAAGCTGTCCCCGAAAAGTAAAGTACCGTTTACGAACCTAACGGTCAATGCACCAGATAAAGTAGAGTTCACATGTTTCAGTAACCTCGACATATGAAAGAAAAGTGCGATCATCACTATGCCCAGCCGCGTCTTATTTTCCTAAAGTGAGTAATGGCATCAATCAGATCTGTGTGGATTCAGGGACGGAATTCAAACTCTAGAATTTCGAGTTAGCAGTTGTATTCTCTATCATCCGACCACACCGTTGAAACTCTAGAGTCGACTATACCTCTAATGATGATTGTTATCTCATTACTGACAACTAGAGTTAACTTATTTTTTCTCGAATAAATCTATCAAAATCTCCCCCTGCATTCCTACTAGCATCACCTCTGCCTTCCAACGCCACGTCTACTGTAACACAGACTTGACTCTATTTAAAACGAAAAGACTGGTTAAATCACATTTTATAATTAGCTAAGCCATTTGGTACAATGTATGTTTCGTGACGACAATAGTCCTGCATTTCAAAATGAACTACTGCATTTTATACGGGTTGGGGATGGCAATACTGTGTTGTTCAAAAGGTTGTATTTTTTCTTTTCTCGTATATTTTTATTTAAAAAGACATTATTTAAAAACAGTTAATATTTTGTATAAGTATTAAAATTTTGTTAAATTTAATTGATGTTGTCTTATAAAATAACAGTTGGATTAGTTTAACTGAAACATATTTAGCAACTAATGACAGATTATCGTTTTAGTGAAAGGTCAAGCTAGTAGAAATGATATCGTCAGCCCAAGTGTAGCTGAGACTGGAGGAACTTTTACTGTGACATGTGACGCGTCACGTGCTGGTGTTCCAACAACTGCTACCACAATTTCTGTTTTACGTATTACTCAAAGACGTGGGACAATAAATTCACTTTTAGCATTTTACAGGACGTTTATACCTCAATACGAAAAAATAGTAAGTATTTTGATTGACAACTTAAACTGTAATATCTTTTATAGGGGCATAGCCTCCAGAACAGCTACATGTACGCATATACAAATAGATTGTTTTACTTATCTATATGTTTAATTTTGATCCGAAAAAAAAATTGTTTCTTCTGATTATAACGAAATCTGAAAAATAATATAATTGAATGTTTTTTCACACAACAGAAACCAACATGTGGGTGGCCCATTGAAAAATAAAAGTTAGAAAATTAATAATTCCATGCCCATACCCACGCCCATGCCTTGTCTCATTCCCAAGCCCAAGCCCATGCCCATGCCCATGCCCATGCCCATGCCCATGCCCATGCCCATGCCCATGCCCATGCCCATGCCCATGCCCATGCCCATGCCTATGCCTATGCCTATGCCTATGCCTATGCCTATGCCTATGCCTATGCCTATGCCTATGCCAATGCCCATGCCCATGCCCATGCCCATGCCCATGCCCATGCCCATGCCCATGCCCATACACATACCCATACCCAAGCCCAAGCCCAAGCCAATGCCCATGTCTATGCCCATGCCAGTGCCTGTGACCGTGACTGAAAACTTGTCCGTGACCACCTAAGTATGAGGGACGTAGAGGGGCACTTTCGAGAGCCCCCAATTTCACTACCACAGGGAAGCCGCGTACAGGCCCAGCGATTGGATGAGCGGCGTCAACCCGCAATCGACTTTTATTTGATTTATATACCATATATAGAGAATAATCGAATCGCGCTCTCTCAGGGCGCCACCCCTTTGAATTTAAAATTATTTTCTTCGCATAAACCTCCCCAGGTTTTTCTCAACAACTTAGACCATGACCTCTTTAGACGTACAACAATATGACGATAATAATTTAAATTCTCATATTCCTTTTAGTCCACGGTTACATACAAACATACAGAACTGAACTTTATATATATATATATATATATATATATATATATATATATATATATATATATATATATATATATATATATATATATATATATATATATATATATATATATATATATATATATATATATATAAATACATAAATATATATATATATATATATATATATATATATATATATATATATATATATATATATATATATATTTATATATATATATATTTATATATATATATATTTATTTATTTATTTAAAATTTAAAACGGACTTTTTCAGCTTCTGTCTTTTATTTTTAGTATCCACCAACTTCTCTTCCAGTAAGAAACTGGACTTATAATTTTGAAGGGAGCCTGAGAGATACAGCGGACCAGCCAAAAAACAGGAACACGATGAAAATGGAATTAGTTGTCCGTGATGCCAAATGTGCAGATGCCGGCACTTACATTTGTCACGGAACATATATAAGCTCTAATGATCATGAAACAAACGTAGAAGGCTTTTACCAGAATCTCTCTATCCGAGGCAAGTATATTATATTCTGAATTAGAACATATTAACTGTAGTATACAATGGAATTTTAACAATAAGTTATTTACTGTATAACAAATATGAATGTCATTTCTTACATTCTCTTATACAAAGCATAGAGGAAGTATTGTAATCGTGCAAAAATAGAAATCGATACTTTTTCATAGCTCGACATTTAACACCTTTCTGAGTCAGAAAAAAATGTAGTTTTGCAAATTTGTCAGTATATCTGTGTGTATATCTGTGTGTGTCTTTGAACACGATAACGTGAGTGCTGTTACAGCTATGTTGATGAAATGTATAAATATTATATCAAATTTGTAGTTCTGTATCGTCTTTTCAGCTATTTCCGATAATCGGAAATGGAACTTATCCTACTTTGGTTTTTAAAAAACCTATACCTTGAGTACTCTTTCTGATGTATAAACAATATTTAACTTATAAATAAAAGATCTAATTCTCTGCCTTTTTGCAAATTTTTGTTATTTCCGTTGTCCGGAAAGTATAGTTTACGCTATTTCGGATTTCTCAAAAAACGCATATGAATTAATAAAATACTAATATACAAATATTTGTGCGCAATTATTTTTTACGGGATTCTATTCTATTAGCCGTCGGTACCCGCTACACGTGAATTATAGGCCTATATTTTTTAATGTTATATTTGTTGGAGAAAAAATATTTTATAAAATAGTAGTTGGTGAAAACGCAATGTGTTTTACTCCACGTTTAATGTTATAGGTGACAAAGCAAAGAAATAACTCAATAGCTAAAAACCCGACACCATATTCAATGCACACACTGATTAAAAGACTTAAATGATTAAACATGTATTGAAAATAAACTTTCCTATAATAAAGACAATATTTTTCTCTTGCCTAAACTATTGGCGTAAAAATTTAAATTTGAATTTGATATCCACTTTTTGATATTCACTTTTTGATATTCACTTTTTGATTTTCACTTTTTGATATTCACTTTTTGATATGTATTTTTAAAATAACTATCCACCTTTTGACATTCACTTTCTGATACTTCGTTTATGAAATATACATTTTGATATGCACTTTGCGTTACACTCTTTTTTATATGCTCTCTTTAAAATGCACTTATTTAAAAGCACATTTTAGGCGGTTAAAAAAATATACATTAGCTTAAAAATATTTTCAATTTAAACAGTTGGAAGAAAAATGTCTTTCTACTTAAATCCCATGAATAATACTGGTCTGGGTGCATTTGAGTCCGTTCATCGACCTGGCTCAAGTGTTAGCCTATATTGCATCATTGAAGTAAGTACGGTCACATTTAAAACAGCTGTAATAACACAAAAAATTATGACGCCATTTAAAATATGCAGGGCAAAGTTGTGAGAAGCGGAACATTTTGTGTATTTTTAGATCAAAATTCCAATGTACCAGCTGAAAACAGAGCATTATAAACTAAGCTTTCCACGCCAGTAATTTGTTAGTTTAAACTGCACAAAGAAGTTCTTAAAAATATTATTTGTATCTTCACAATCCCCTAGACAGCGTCTACTTATTTGTATCCTAACTTGCTTGTGGTTAGGTTAAATTCTTTATTCATTTTATGATTTTGTTGAATTCTTTTTTTTGTATTTTCTTTTTGTGTTAATTACAAAAGATTAAAAAAAAAATAACTCGCTTTTACAGCCCTTCAGTATATCTCTTAAAGTTGTCATTTTATTGGAATAGTTATAACTTTATAGTTAAAAACTTAACCAATATTTTAGTTACTTAAACATCTATCCATTAATTGTTGTAAATAAATTGACTATACCTCTTCTCAGCCGTCCCCTGCACCTCCAAGTCCCACATTTCACGAACATTATAACTTAAAAATTTTGCGTCATATAAACCTCCATTTTCTACCCAGAGTCTAATCAACTATGACAAACCTTGAACAATACCATCTTTTAGTCACTGGGGAAGTTTGTGGTTTTTCTTAGACAGGCAAAAGAAAAACAAATTAGATTACAAATTGTTACTCGAAGGAAAGGTGAAAGAGAGATAACTGTTCAATATCAGCCCTTCCCATATACAGAAACTCTTGTTTAATGGATTGTTAATTGAACAGCTTGTTTATGTATTATCGTTTCTCTGACCGTAGTTGATTATTATTTCAGGGACCAAACAACGTAATCTTTCAATGGAAAATTGGCAAATTGAATAATTTCAGTAGCATTTCTCTATACCCTGCACTAAACCCAATATTTGAGAGAGTCGAGATAGAACCAGCTTGTTCCCGATACCGTTATTCGTCAACACTAAAGTTTCAAATAGAATACAAGTATGATGGCTACATGTTTGTGTGTGTGGCTACAGAAAACAACAAGGACACTGTTGTTGGGAACATGACGATATACACCTAAATAGGTATTTTTATATAACGCACAAATTTTAAATAGCAACGGCAAAAAGTATTTTACAATTTAATTTAAACTTTATGATACATGCAATTTAGTTATTCAAAAAGGTAGTAAGGAAACGTATACAACTAATTAATAAATGACTGAATTCTGAGATAAATGATAATTTGAAAATCAACTTTTTAATTGTAATAACGTTTTTATAACATACATATTTAGCACACATTGTTTATTCTCCGTTTTCATTCATGATTTACCCTTTTTTACTTTCTCGTATATACGAAGTATAGAGAAAGTCTTGTAATCGTGCGCAAAAATCACATTAAATTCGGACAGTTTTCACCGTTTTACTCCTCAGTCCTTCATCACATCCGGGATGTAGAGGATTTTTTTTAATCGGGCAAAAATTATAAATCCAGATATATCAAAATTTTGGCGTTTTATGCGTAATGGAGTCAGAAAAACTGGATTATCCAATTCTGTCCGTATGTCTATGTGTGTGTGTGTGTGTGTGTGTGTAAACACGATAACTTGAGTAACATTACATCTAGGTTGATGAAATTTCATATATAAGTATTATATCAAAATCGTAGATCCGTAACAACTTTTGAGCGGTTTCCGATAACCGGAAGTGGAACTTTTTCTTCTTTGAATTTATCAAAAGCCTATAGCTTGAGTACTATTTCAGATTGATAAATGAAATTTCACATGTAAGTAAAAGATCTAATTCTCTGCCTTCTTTCAAATTTTGTGTAATTTCCGTTAAGCGAAAGTAATACTTTTCGCTATTTCCGATTTCTCTCATGTGAATTTAAAAAAGTACTAATAAAGTTCCGCACTATTTTGCACATTTTATATGACGTTCACTTGGTGTGCAATTCTTTTTTCTACGAGTTTATTCTATTTTAAAAAGTTTAAGTATTTAAAATGGATTAAAAGTCATGTCTATATCCCGAGTTGCCATTCCCTGTTGTTTCATATAAGAATATTCGAGAAAGTTTAGGGGAGATCACTCCCGGTTTATTACAAATGTAAATAAATTAAATACAAAAACTATATAAAATTATTTTCAGAATTACGTAATAATTGATATTGTGAAAATCAACATTTTTATTTTAGTAAAGTTTTGATAACATACATTTTTAGCATCTATTTTTTATCTCCGTTTTGATTCATGTTTTACCCTCTTTTACAAGTGTAAATAAATTAAATACAAAAACAATTTTAAAATATTTTCAGGGACAGAGGCAGCCCATACGGGGTATGAATGGCAACAATATAATTGTTCTAGTTTGTATTGATTTTCTCATAAATGGTTTTTTTTTTTAAATATAACAATCTGAGAGCTATGATCAGTTGAGTCTATTGGAGATTCAATTTTAGGGTTTGAATAGTTTGGTTGATGACTTGAATTAAAATCTGTTTAAAATATGTTAAGGCTCAACATATGTCTAAGAAACGTGCTCAAAGTCACGGTAATGTTGCATTTCTTTAAGTTTATTACATGTTTAGTCTAAAGAAAAAAAAACGATTTTAAATTGTACCTGTTTTGCCTTTAATTTATGAGAATACCTAAACTAACCGTTTTATTACTATTTTCACTAATTTTCACCTAACTAATTTACACTCCCCTTGTTAAAAATTAAATGTAAGCATTTATTCTAGCAATAACTGTCTACTGGTTTTAATTTAACAATCTGTTAAATAACATTTAGTAAAAGAATAAGTGATCAGCTTATCAGCCCAAGTGTAGTTGAGACTGGAGGAACTTTTACTGTGACATGTGACGCGTCACGTGCTGGTGTTCCAACAACTGCTACAACAGTTCGGACGCTGGTGATTGAGTGGTCAGATGGTACACAGCAGCTTAAACCTTTAGCAAGATACGGACATAATGGTACTCAATACGAGGCTAAGGTAACGCTTTCATGTAGTTTATGTAGTTTATAATGGAAGTTGAATTAAATTTTACGTTGTCATTTTTATTATTCTACAAATGAAACAAAAAAAAAACATAATACATTAATATTATTTAAATTTAATTTGATATACTGTATTTTACGACGAAAAAATTGTCAGGTAGAATTATATAATTACACTTTTTTTTACTTAAAACGTTACAGCATCTACTTTTTGACGATTTGTGATTGACAATGATGCTGTTTATTAATAATTAGCCATAGGTACCCGTTTCACCTGAATTATAGGCGTATATATTTTTAATTTTATACTTGATTTGAACTAATGTTAAAATAGACATTGGTCAAAACGCTTTGTGCTTTACTACGCGTTTAACGAAATTGGTAACAAACTAAAAAAAAAACTTCATAGCTAAAACAAAATTATGTACACTATTAGTCAACACAACAAGATTATGAATGCACACACTGATTAAGAAGCTTTAAAATCCCGGCTGTTCAATGGTATTTATGGTGTTTTGTAAAGTAGTTTGTATTACTTTAGGCCGACAAAAATTGTATACATTTTTTAGCGTACGTCTTGATAAGTAAAACCATAGATCAAGAGAAAGAGAGAGAGAGAGAGAGAGACAGAGAGACAGAGAGAGAGAGAGAGGGAGACAGAGAGAGGGAGAGAGAGAGGGAGACAGAGAGAGAGAGAGAGAGAGATAAGAATAGATATAGAAATATATATCAGCATAATGTGTATTATTCAGCCTCCACCGCAAAGTTTCCCTGCAAGAAAATGGGCTTTTCGTTTTTCTGGAACCTTAAATGCAACTGCTAGAAAACCAAAGAACAGGAACACAATGAAAATAGAAGTTTTGATCTATGACGCTAAATGTGCAGATGCTGGATTCTATTTTTGTACTGCGAAATACCTTAACTCCAATAAAAGTGATTCGATATCAAATAGCTACCAGATTCTCACGATTAAAGGCGAGTTGTTCAAATTCCACCTAGTTGCAAACACATAGTTTAGAATTATGTTATTTCAATTATGTACATTACAAAAAACAGTAGACCTACATTTCATGATTTTTGCTATGTAGGACTATACATTTTATTATTAAAATTAATGAAATAGTAATGGAAACAAAAACATTTTTCATTATTATTTAAAACAATCAGGGTGCATGTTAATGATTAGATTCATTATGTTTAAAATAAAATGACGTCAGTTAAAATGGCTAATGAGATTTAAACCTTTAAACAGCGCGTCCCATTCTTTTTTCGTTGTATCTAAATGCTAAGGATAAAGTTGAATTGAATTCTAATCAGTCTGTCACTGGTGCGGGTTACGATGTTGATTTGAATTGTATCATCGAGGTAAGAAAATTTCACAGTTTTAACTTAGTATAGAAGCAATGTCTAATTTGATGCAGTGTCTAATTTATACAATAATAATTTACAACAGTAAATTTCTTGGCAAAGTTTCAATTATTAAACTTAAAGTGTTATATAATTTTAAAACAATAAGTAGAAGAGTATACGCACATGATGTAAACAAACGAAGACAGGCGATTGTTTTGTTTATCTAGAAGCAAGATGGCTGCCTAGCACACGTGGTTAGTTGCAAACTATCGTGGATTATTTTGATTTACTGTACTAATGTATGATTGGTCAAAAGTATCAACGAATCTCTTCCCATTCATTATTTTTACGCGCACGCCCTTATATGGAGTTGACATCGAATTTTACTTTGTAGAAAACAACGTTTATCGCACTTATTTGTAGAACAAAACAAAGGTCGCTACACCAGCGTGTACACGATTGCTTGACCGATAAGTTGCTGCATACTTTATGTTGCCTCGTGGGCAACAGAACACGTAACACACGCTCGAAGGTAGCCGCTGTCCGCGAAGTAGTGTGAAAATTTGATGGGGGGGGGGGGGGGGTAACCGTGTTTCACATCGCAATAAACGGATTACCGTTGGCACTAGAGGTTGGAAACGTTCAGGTTAGATAGCTAAATGGTGTTACTATCAGAATTAGTGTTAAACCCATACTAGTAGAAAAAAAAATTAACTGTCGAAACATGTGTGGTGTCTGGCCTTAAAAAGTTTTTAAAGAATATGTTACAATTTATTTTTATTTGTATTTTAAATTTGTCCGTACATTATTACAGGGACCAAAAAACGTAACATTAAAATGGAAGTTTGGCAGCAGGTTAAGTAACTTTAACAGCTTTACACCATATCCTGTAAAAAACGCGACATCAAGAAAAGGAACCTGTGCTGGTCAGTTCTGGGACAACCTGTGTCCAGTATATTCATTCGTCAACACTGAAGTTTCAAACAGAAGAAAAGTATGATGGCTACATGTATGTTTGTCTGGCTACAGAAAACAACACTAGCATAATCGTTGGGAATATGACGCTGTACACTAAAAAGGGTATTTTGATGTTACTAAGTTAATATTAAACATAACAAAAAAAACTGCATTTACGTTAGTTAAAAAATACTAAATTAGGTAAATCAAATTAATTTTAAAGCTAAATTTCTGAATATGGATAATAGAAATTTATATAAAACATTTTCAAACTGTTATGTAATAATGCACTAAAAATTGAAAAAAAATGAATTTTCTTTAAATATAGTGATCTACTATTTAAATAACTAAAAAGAAAAGCGTGGGTCCTCATTTTAAGTCATTAATAAAGACTCATTATTATATTGAAAGAAAATCATTTAGTTTCTCATTTGTAGTACATTATTACATAATGTTATTAAATGTTATTAATCCGTTCTGTATGAATATTCTTTCAGTATCCCCACTTTAAATTTTTTTAATACATTTGAGTTTCATAACTAAAAATAATTGCGCACCAAATGATCATGATGATGCGCGTATAATAGTTCGGAATAGTAGTAGATCTTTCTACTAACTTCAGAATAGTTTTTAAAAATTCATTAAGAAAAAGAATTATTCGACTAATTAACACACAGTTAATGTCACACTGCAATGTCATCGAGTCTTGAACCACGAACAAAATTGATCAGTTAGAAGTGCTCGAAACGTCGCTCGCCCGTTTTGACCTACGACGGACGACAGACAGAAAGACATTACGAGGAAGCAAGTTAAATAAAATCTTCCAAAAATACATGATCAGAGATGATATTGAGAATGTGTTTATAAAAAAAAATCTGGAGCATGTTATGAAACTTCATAATGTGCCTACTATATCTTTTCATTTTAACACATTAGTAAATCGTAAACTAGATTAATTAGCGTTCATTATTTAAATATAGACTCAGAGAGTTGCAATATTTCCAGGGCAAAAGTCCACGGATACAAGGTAATGATGTCCACATTACTATGTTTTGTTTTATATTTCAATCCATACAATTTTTATTTTTAAATTTATTAACTTTTGAAATAAATAGTGCCTGAAATTCGTTACACAAAATTATTTGATAATCGTTGGATACAGTTGAACAGCATCGTGATGTAGACACATTTAGACGAATGTTTTATTAAATGTGCTGTTTATTAAAAATGGCCTAGTTAGCAAGCGTATATTATTTTGAATATTCATTTAATGACAACAGATACACGCCAATATGTTTCAGCTGTTTTGACCTAGAAGTATTTAATGTCCATTTTTCTACTGCTAGTCAGCCACTTAGTGAAACTCTCGTCAACCCAAAAGCTGTTGGTATAGGAGGATCGTTCACTGTGACATGTGACGCTTCGCGTGCTGGTGTTCCAACAAATGCAAGAACAATTTTAAGCCTCACTATTGCAAGGAGAGATGGGAAAAAAGAACGAACTACTTTAGCGAGATACAACACACTTAACTCTCCATACGAATCATCTGTAAGGAACTCCTTATACTCTTATATCATTTTTTTCTCCGAAACTATCTAGATAGAACAGTCATTCGTCGAATTGTAATATGTTAATGTGTTACGTTATACCTTATTAGTTCTTAAACATACAATGTAATATGTAAGTTGAATACTTACAATGTTTTCTATTACTGTAGCTTTAATTTAATCATTATGTCTTGAAAACTAGTATTCTCTCTCTCTCTCTTTCTCTCTCTTCTTCTTTTCTCTGGCAAATTGATAACCTCGTCCGCAAACTATTTCAACTGTTTTTAATTTTCACCATTTTTGTTTAAATTTAAAAAAAAACAGTATTACTTTCCTAACGGAAGAAGATATTATGGCTCTTCTTTTTTCTTCCATCTTAATTTTTGTGTTCAAAAGTATCCTCTCCAACACATCTAAGTACTCCGTGTCAACTGGTTTTAAGCCTTTGACTCTGATCTCAGCCTGTTTTTATTTTTGGAATTGCTTCCATAGCCTTTATCCAACCAAGAGCAAAACTACAAGTCAGCAGTTTTTTGGTTTTGGAGTTTTCTTTGCTAGAACAGTTGATATCCGCAGGGTTTCGAATTCGAGACTTTTCGGATTAACAACAATGAGGTTAACCGACTCCCTATTCTGGATCTAAAAATTTATTTCAATTTTAATCTAGCTTTAATCATGTAGCAAAATAAACGCAAACGCAAACACAAACGCAAAACAAACACAAACACAAACGTAAACACAAACAAAAATATAAATGCAAATACAAATACAAATACAAATAGAAACATAAAAGCAAACGTAAACGCAAACCTAAACGCAAATAATAACTCAGAAAATAATGCAAAATTAAACGCCAACAGAAACGCATAGTGCTCAGAGTTTAGACTGGAGTGCCAAATCGCAGCTTGTCGGGACGCCGGCGGACATGCCTGATTCAATTTAGTGAACAACTGTAATACTCCATCTTATCCGCAAACGGGAAAATAGAAGTAAACATAGAGGACATTTAAGAACGGCTACTAAACTGTTATTTATTAAACATAAAAATTAGTAAACAGTACATTCAGTGTATAAAACAAATAAAAGTTAGTATTTATAATATCTCTGTTTTATCTAACGCATTGCCCTTTATCAATCCATACTAAGCATATAATTACGAGATAAATGGCCAGTTGAAGGAGAAATACAACGGGCGCTAAGTTGATAGTTTTGTCTTTTTCTCTAAACCGAAATCAAAATTACCACCTCAACTTTAAATTTAACGAGAACCGACAAAATAATTGAAAACGGATTTTCAACCATAAACGGCATTTTAACCCTTTTTAACCATGTTCTACAAGTTGCTACTTCACATTGATAATAAATATAGTCGTAGCCATACCCCTAAAATGTGTTCATAAGCTATAATTTGACAGAAGTCGCATTTAATTTAGAGTTTCTTTCAGGCGACTCTACGGGAGGTGGAGTCTGGTTGGGTAAAGCCCCTCCCACGTGCCAGGAGTACGTCTATTTATATTGAAAATATACTTTTACCAGTGTCCGCCCCCCCCCCCTCCAAAGAAAAAATAGTTTTCCCCCTGTACCACCCCCTCCCCCTTCCTGGGAGGAAAAAGGGTGAAATAAACTGTTCGCACTGATAGATCATACAGATTCGAGGCAGACCCTAATTTTATAATCTAGAATGTTTCCTACTGTTTGCCGCTTAACCTCAACCATACAGATTGTGTTTCTTTCTTCTGAAAGAAACTGCACACCAAACCGCTCTTAAGATTAGACAAATAAATGAGGGGGTAATATAAGCGTCCTTATTTTTAAGCATCGATGACGTTATTATTAATGTGTATTTATTTCGGCAATCTCTTTTAAAATTATATGTTTACTATAAAATCACTGACGTCATATTATTGTGTGTGCTTTTCCGGCGTTAGAATATCTCATGTGTTCCATGTGACATCACGTTCCTTTTTCCGTTCGACTGTGAAAGTTTTTATTTTGCCTGTGTTTTCTCTATATTTTTTTGTATGAAAGACAGATAGATAGACACATAGAAAGACAGGCACAGCGACAGAATAGTTAAACTATTATTATCAATTATGTTTTTTCCTACATCAAAACAAACTAATAGAAAGAATTTGTTTCCCCGATGGGTCTAAGGCAAGGGAAGTCTTTTTTTTTTCTATCAAGAAAAATAATTTGTGCTTAAAGGACTAAGAGAAGCAATTTTCAGATACAATTGGAATTTTTAAGAAGGATAAAAATTTCTTTTGTTCATTCCACATAACGTTTTTTAAAACAATAATTTTGTAAAATGAAATTTGTTTTACAAAGCCATCAATGTTAATTTTTAAAATAATTAATTTAAATAATAAATACTATAAAAATATTACACTATGGCTATCAAGTCCAGTTTATTACTATACTAGCCATACTGCCTAGCTTCGCTTAGGTTTTCAAAAACATTTAAGAATTTGAAAACGCAATTATAAGTGACGGTTGAGGCGTGGAGTGCTTAAATTTAAACAGTAATGCTAATTTTAGAGAACATGTTGTTGTTGATCTTTGTTGTGTACAGTCCATTTTCAGAGAAAATATTGGAAATTTCGAAATGTATGACTAAAATGGAATTAGAACTACAGAGGTTCCATGAAGAGTATATCTCATAATTTATATTACATTGACTTTTAAAATTAATTAACTTATTTAATTAGGATACGTACCTTAATTAACAACTTAATTTTTTACGGAAACAAACGCTCTTCTTCTTCTTTTTCTTCGTTCTTAATTTTTAGTGTTGGAAGGGATCGAGCCAAATCTGCCAGAGGGTTTGAACTCGAGAATGTTTTCGAATTTATCAACCATGACCTTTTGCCGACTCGACCACGCCTCCATCACAATTAAGGATACGTGTCAACTGATTGTGCGCCATCGAGGCCATTGACTCCGATTTCAGCCTGCTTTTCTTTTTGGATTTGCTTCCATAGCCTTTGTCCAACCAAGAACAAACTACAGCAGTTGTTTGATATTGGAGTTGTCTCTCCTAGAAGAGTGGCTGTCCACTTTTCGGTTTAGCAACCATGAGCTTTACCGACGACCACGCCGACCCCTTAAACAAATGCTATACTTTGTCATTCTCTGTTTATGTTTAAAATAGTATACAATTGTTTAAAAAATAATTATTTTTAAAAAGGTACCTCCCTCGAAAATTGAACAAATGAAGTATGTCTATGTTTACTTTTTTTTTTTACAAACAATTAATTATAAGGAAATAATTCATCTGGACAAATCTAACGACCCTTAGGGTTTTTTCGAAGGGAATAATATTTTTTTTTGTTATCCTCCGGAGTCGGTCTACGACCTCACAAAATATTAGGGAGGTAGTTCGTCAATTTATTTATAGATATCTTATATAATGAAAATTTCACTCGCGGTCACTTTTTAGCCCTCGTCGAGTGCTTTGAGTATGACAAACAGTTTTTCTATACGGCCTAGTCATATATAGAGGTGCATGCAAAAAAATGGCCAGATAAATAGAGGTTGAGTATCCTAAAAGTTATGTTAAATTAACCTGTATTTCCCACAAAATACAAAGATTATATAGGGAAATACGACTGGTCAGTTTTGATCCATTTCCAGATTTTTCCCGGACATGGGAGTTTTTTCTGACATCCCTAGGTGTTCTCCCACCACCTCACAAAATATCAAGGGAGGGGGGGGGGGGGGAAGCGTTCGGCAAGAAATGTTTTCGTTATATTGCTCAAATAAGGAGATTTTCACTTGCGGTCATGTTTTAGCCCTCGTCGAGGGCTTTGAGTTAAACCGACAGTTTTCCCTAAAGGCGAAGCCATTTACCTAGGAGCATGCAAAAAATTAGCAAGATATACTGAGTTTAAGTACCCTAAAATCCGCGTTGAAATGACCCTCTGTTTTTCCCATAAAATACATAGATTATATAGGGAAATACAACTGGTCAGTTTTGACCCATTTCCAGATTTTTTCCCGGACATGGCGAGTTTTTTCTGACACTCGTAGGCGATCTCCTACCATCTCACAAAATATCAAGGGGGGGGGTCGTTCGGCAAAAGTTTTTTTTAGTAATATAGTCCATATAAGGCGCCGGTCAGTCGAGGTCAGTTTTGACCCTCCTCTCCGTGGACTTTTCGGACAACCGTCACCGGCCCTCGTGTTCTATCGTCCCAAGGTGTCACCGTGCCAAATTTGACGCGCCTGCGGCGCCGGAAAGTGCCCTATCGGGTACCTGACCACTTTGCTTTATATATATATATATATGTATGTATGCCACGGGTCTATTTGCTGTCCGCCACATAGTAAGCCATATAATCCATATATATATTAAAATAAAATTATTCGTTTTAGTTTCTACCAGAAACTTCACCTGCCGGAAAAATAAGGTTTTATTTCTCTGGACGGATCAATGAATCAACTGACAGACTAAATAACAGAAACACAATGATGATGAGCATGACGGTAAATGATACTACCTGTCCAAACGATGGCTTGTATATTTGTTCTGCGATATACTTTAATTCAAATAATGATGTTTTAATGGAGAGTCGGTATCAGAGTCTTACAATTACAGGCGAGTTATAATACACAAATGTCCGTTCTAGTCATTCGATTTGTCGTTTATATATAGTTACAATCTTAATATTATGTATTTAATGTTTTAATCAGTAGATTCAAATCTTTTAACAGCTCAACTTGTTCCAGTGTCATTCATTTCATCTCCACGTGTTCGTACCGAACCAGGTAGGACTACATGCAAAATTTTGAATTATTAAATAAGCCTTTTAAAAAAGTATTGAGTTATAAAGTTACTATAGTTAAATATAACTATGTTGCTGATGTTTTGTCACATGATTTACGCGTTTAAATAGTTGGGGCAATTGACATTAACAAGTCTGAAAATATACATGACTGTGCAGAGAACCTTGTTTTTGGTTACATTCCTTCCCATGGCAATAAATAAAAGGTGTACAACAACGAGTCAGTCTCACTAAAAAGCTACTCAAATATTCGTGTTAACACACACATACACGCACGCACGAAAGCACGAACAACGCATACACGCACACAAGCACGCACACACACAAGCACACAAAACACTCAAACACACACACACACACTATAGATTCTAGAAAAATAATAGTAAACACGACATGTAATGATTTTGCTTGCATCGAATTACAAGGATTTGAGTAGGGTTTATTTACATAACGCCTTTTTTATTTATTAATTTTTTTTTCAGCTATTTAAACCCGTTTAGTATAAAAAATAAGGGTGTTTTTCCTTTATCAAACTGTTTTTTTTTTCGTATATTTTTGTGTGCAGTTAAAGAATGGGAGAAATTAAATGTTTAAATTCTTGTCGCAGTTACATTTCTTTAAAAGGTAAAACAGGGCGTCCAAGCAGGTCAATTGGCACCCCTTAGTATTTCCGTAAAAAAATTCTTATTTCGAAGGGACGTTGCCGGAGTTCCCCTGTATACACTATTGTGCCTACGATCATTTTAAAGAGTTTGATACGGCAAGGAGCACTATGTCCAATTAATACAGCAACTGCTTATTTTACATTTAAAAAATAAATAAACCGGAAGTGATCTCCCCCAAACTTTCTCGAATATTCTAATATAACACTACGTGGGATGGCAACTCGGAATATAGACATGATTTTTGTTTACTTAAACTTTTAAAAATAGAATAAAATCTAGTAGAAAAAAGAATTGCGCACCAAGTGAACGCCAAAGCAAAAAGCGCATAATAGTGCGCAATATTATTTGTTCTTTATAAATTTACATGCGTTTTTTTGAAAAATCGGAAATAGCGTAAATTAGTACTTCAGGTCAACGGAAATTACTCAAAATTTGATAGAAGGTAGAGTAGAGAATTAGATCTTTTACTTACATTTGAAATTTCATTTATCTATCTGAAATAGTACTCAAGTTATAGCCTTTTGAAAAATTCAAAGTAGAAAAAGTACCACTTCCGGTTGTCGGAAATCGCTCAAAAGTTGATACGGATCTACGATTTTGATAAAATACTTATATATGAAATTTCATCAACCTAGCTGTAACGGTACTCAAGTAATCGTGTTTACACACAGACAGACAGACAGACACACACACACACGTACATACGGACAAGATTGCAAAATTATGTTTTTCCGTATCAGTGAGGTGTAAAACGTCGAGATTTGTAAAAATCTCGATTTTTTTTTGCACGATTACAATACTTTCTCTATACTTCGTATATACGAGAAAGTAAAAACAAGGCCCCGCTGTAAAAGTAGACATTTGGTAATAAGAGACCATAAAAAACGATCAATTGAGAAAATGAAATATGTGGCTCACCTCGTCAACTTGGACTATGCTAGCGACACTCATCGCTTATCACTTATACACTACATCCAACAACAATAATAGATAAATATCTTTGATAGACAAATTTGTGTTAACCGAACAATTTAGTATATACAAAGAATTATTTTTATAGGCGACTTCTAATTAACAAGGAATTTAGTACAAACAACGACCACAAACGGTTAGTTCATAAACTAAGAGTTTAATACACACAACAGTGAAACATAGTCGCGGAACAAAATATAGGTGCATGAATTTTTCTGTCATTTTGTTTAGTTATTCATCACTGTTTTTCTTGTTTTAATTAATTTTTAGATTACAAAAAAGGCGCCCCATTCCTAAAAATGCTAGCAGATGGTACGCTTCCCCCTCAAGATTTGAAATTGCAAGGTACTGAAGGATTAAAGGTCAATTTAACGTGTTTTGTTAATGTAAGTTCCGTAAATAAATGAAAAAATTGCATGAACACATAATTAATCAGCAATAATAGTAATATGATTTAATTTCCCGATAAAATTAATATTCGTAACGAATTTCAATGGAGTGTTTTTTTTAAGCAGGGTGACTAAAGCGAAATGTGTGTTAATTCATAGCTTATGCTTTCTCTTATGATGATAAAGAACTTTAATTCATTTAATCCCCATACTACACAATTTAACATCTTATTTCTTAAGTACACTGAGCAAAAATAAAAGTTGTTAAAAATTATATTTAACTCTTGAAATATGTTTGTTCTTTGTACTCAGTGCTGTATAATTGCAGGGATCTAACAATGTAAACATCCAATGGAGGTTTGGCAGCAAGTTAAGTAACTTTAGTAGCCTTATACCGTATCCTGACAAAAACGCAGTAACATTAGGCGAACCAGTTTTATTCGATTCTGGGACAAACTGTGCCAGGTACCTTCATTCGTCGACACTGAGGTTTACATTAGAATACAAGTACGATCGTTACACGTATGTGTGTGTGGCTACAGAAAACAACAGAGAAACAATTGTTGCTAACATGACGATATATGTATCAGAAGGTACTGCAATGATAATTAACCAATACTTTATTTATATAATATATTGTTATTTTTTAAATTAGATTTACAAAATGCAGTTATAATATGGAATTAATTAAATTAAAATTGTTAGTGATATAATACTTTATTATCTGCTTTTACTGGCAATGTAGAAACTAGTCTTGGGTGATAATACATGATAATCTCTTGAAACGTAACAAAAAAAATGGTATATCAATATTTTTATTATTTATCTTTCTTTCAGAACGTAAACGAAAAAAGTATAAAACATTATTGTTTAAATATACAATCTGTTGTTTTTATTGTAATTGCAGCGTCATTTGTAGAGACTGTAAGGTATGTATAACTACAGTGCTAACAGGG
Source organism: Physella acuta (assembly GCF_028476545.2). Taxonomy (NCBI): domain Eukaryota; kingdom Metazoa; phylum Mollusca; class Gastropoda; family Physidae; genus Physella; species Physella acuta. Next base: position 166,966 of record NW_026731690.1, read on the forward strand.
ACGAAGTAAAAAAAAAACATCACTGCATTTAAACCCCTCGAAATAAACCACTAAACAAAGCCTCAGGTACAAAGCAACATATAACACTACACCCTCGATATTAACCACTAACTATATATATATATATATATATATATATATATATATATATATATATATATATATATATATATATATATATATATATATATATATATATGTATGTATGTATGTATGTATGTATGTATATAAACCCGCAGATTAAGATTTTTAATTTTATTTTTTAAAGTTAAATGAACTTTCTATTTTCTACCTAAATATTATTCGCCGGAATCAAAATATCATGCTAATTGGTTTATTACTAAAAGAATGCTAATTGGCAAAATTTTATATTAATTTCTCTAAGAAACATCAAAATAAACAATAGCTGAGGGAGATAAATGTTTTAACAATACATGTATAAGTTAAGGGGACACGCCGGCTCCAATTCAGTAGAAGGCTAGCATAGGATTTTTATATTCAGAACCTAATGGACGTTTTGAGGTAGAAACGCAAGGCAAAATCACTTTAGAAAATATATTTTACAAAGTAAACTAATGACCAACTCAGTTTCAATTTTATAAGTAGAATGAATTATTTATCGTAGATTTTTCATTGAATAAGCTCCAAACAGCTGAAATTCAGGGATATTTTTTTTATAATGTCCTTCGTCATATTTTATTTGTTACCGTTGGGTGTTATGTCAAAGGGTTTTTAGTTCAGCGAGTTATTCGTCCGGGTTTTTCTTTTTCAAACTTAGAAAATTTATTTTGAATGACTTAGCTACTCTTTTACAATGATTAATAAGTAAAGTATAGCTTGCATACGTATTTGTGTTACATTTTTGCCTTTTAATATATTTTGCCATTTGTTTAAAAATATATTTCGTTGAGTAGTTGTGTGCTTGCACTTTAGCTGGTTAAGTACGGAGTTAATTTAAGATTTAGGCTAAAGTTTTAGGGTGGTTGAAATACGACAGAAGAGAGAGAGAGTTTTGCTAAAATTCAAACTTTAAAAAACTTCAACCTTACAATGACTAAAACTTTAAACCTACTTACATTAGAGTGCATGTAAAGTTTTGATTAATTGTGCAAATGGATAAGAAAATACATTTTGTTTCGGTTTGCTCATCACATACATCACATAACAATTAGTTATGACATGATATTTTGTTCATATTGATTTTTTAAATATTAGCTTTAACAAACACGTGTCATTTTATTAACTTACATGTAAGAATATTGTTTATATTACTGAATATATATATATATATATATATATATATATATATATATATATATATATATATATTAACAATATACGTTAGACAATTGTTCTATAATCAGATTGTTATTCGCTAAAACTTAAGTAGTTAACTGTTGTATAATATTGCGAATCTTTAGATGTATCAATCAGTCTATTTCGGCATTGTCCATTTTTAAAGTAATAGATACTTATTAATTTTTTAATTAATATTTTATTACATTGGAAGCGTGAGCGATACGATTGTCAACCCTAAAGAGGTTAAAGAAGGCGGATCATTCAATGTGACTTGTGACGCTTCACGTGCTGGTGTTCCATTACATATTACAACTCTTCATGTATTAAATATTAAATGGAGGGGTGCGTCGAATAATTCAGTATTATTAGCAGGATACAGGACGTACGCTCCTCCATATAAAGTAAGTCCATTATATGAAAATTAAAGGGATTGTATGACACACGGGCGGAAATGTTTGTGGAAGATTCCCATAAAGCAGAAATCTGCCCTTCATCACCATTCTGCTATATTTTTAACTTTTAATGTCTTTTTAAATACGAACTGATGTATACAAAAATCAATATTTATCATTTCTAAGATGTTAGGTTAATAGCGTAAGTAGAGATTATAGAATTAAGATTAACTTATTTAACGCCATAAAAATTATAGTTTTACCTGACAAAAGTTGAACACATTATTTCCCTTGGTCAGGATAGATAATTTCACAATTTTAAAAAAAATTACTTAAGAAAAAATATAGATTACATTCTTTTAGTTTGTTTCCGTGATATAATTTTTATTGAATTGATAAGGGGTAAAAAAATGTATTTTAAATACTGGCCTAGTTTATTAAATAAATTGAAAGGGCAGTTTCCTTAATTTTTACTTTCTCGTATTAAGAAAGTCTTGTAATCGTGAAAAAAAGAAATCGAGATTTTTATAAATCTCGACATTTTACACCTCACTGATACGGAAAAACTTAATTTTGCAATCTTGTCCGTATGTCTGTGTGTCTGTGTGTCTGTCTGTCTTTGTGTAAACACGATAACTTGAGTACCGTTACAGCTAGGCTGATGAAAAAGCATATATATATATAAGTATTTTATCGAAATCGTAGATCCTGATCAACTTTGATTGATTTCCGATAACCGGAAGTGGTACTTTTTCTACTTTGAATTTTTCAAAAGCCTATAACTTGAGTACTATTGCAGATAGATAAATGAAATTTCACATGTAAGCAAACGATTTAATTCTCTACCTTCTGTCAAATTTTAAGTTATTTCCGTTGACCGGAAGTACTAATTTACGCTATTTTCGATTTCTCAAAAAACGCATGTAAATTTATAAAGTACTAATAATATTGCGCACTATTATGCACATTTTGTTTTGGCGTTCGCTTGGTGCGCAATTCTTTTTTCTATGAGATTCTATTCTATTTTTAAGAGTTTAAGTAATTAAAAATCATGTCTATATTTCAAGTTATATAAGATTATTCGAGAAAGTTTAGGGGAGATCACTCCCGGTTTTAATTTTAATTTACAAGTCGCTCCTAAAGGTCCACACTCTATTAGGGAAGGTGCAGTTTGACACGGGTTGTGCTTGAAAGTGTGGTTAGATCGGGGGAAGGGTTAAGGAGCGAGACATCACAACTTTACAATGATGTGTTTTTAAAAATGTAGGCTAATTGTAAAATTTGTAAAATTATAATGCTTCTGTCAACACAGCTATTTAATACTTTTGAAAAAAAAACAACAACAGTTACAAAATAATTGCTGTTGGATTATATTTCATCATAAACACCACAATTCAAACTCAAACCATAAATTAGAAAAGTGCATAATACGCTGCAGTGAGAATCGTAGTTATTAAACTTTCACCCAAAAGGACTATGCAGGGAAACTAGCGTTTATAAGTATTGTAATATGATTATTGTGATCTACAACTGCGTTTCGCGATGATTCAAAGCTACACCAAATTAAGTTTATTATGGCGAGCGTCGCTAAGCGAAGACACGCCGGTCTAGGTAGTACCTGTTTTGTGAATACAAAATATTTTTCAATCTGAATATTTTGCTAAATAAAATCTTTTATTAATGTACGTATAAATTTCAGAAAAATACATTCATATTCAGAATAAATAGAGATTAAAACAATATAGGACTAAATCTAAGTTGTGTTGGGGTCAGTTATATTAGTTGTATTAATTTTCATTTAGTTTTTTAAGGTTGAACTACACAAAAAGTGTTCTTTTAATGTTGGATAAAACTGCAATACCGAAACTGTAGAATTGCATTAGTATTAATCCAATTTGTTTACTAACCCTATCTAAATCCAGCGACGCTGTACAGAGGCGTGGCTAGGGATGGGCGCCGAACTCCGGGGGGGGGGGGGGGCGCCAAAATGGGTAGACAAAAATTTAAAAGCTCAGTTTAAAATGTATTTTTTTAACAGTTAAAGTTAAGAAATTTAGCAGCTACAAGCCTTTACATACTGATTTAACTGTTTTCTAACTTGATTGTGTAACTGTAAAGCAAAAAAAAAAAAAAAAACCTTAAGAAACAGTTTTCCTAGATGGGAGGAGGGGGAGGGGCGCTTTTTCGCCGACTAAAATCGGAAGTATTTACACTGGAATGGTGAGCCGATAACCTTAACCGCTTATAAATTAAACAAATCGTATTAATGTGTACTATAAGATTTAATAACCGTAAATAAAGGTAGTGAAGTTAAAACAACTCTACTAGAATTTTTTTCAAAATGGTACGGGGGGGGGGGGGGGGGGGGGGAGCTGGGGTGCTTTTTCGCAAACTAAAATTGCAAGGATTTGTACTGGATGGTGAGTAGATGACTTTTTTAACACTTAGAAAAGAAGCCAACTGTATTATGACGCAATGTGTAACAGTAAAATTAAAAAAAATATGTAGGTGGGCGTAGGCGCTTTTTCGCCAAGGTAAATGGAAATGATTTACACCGTAAAGGTGAGTAGATAAACCGTGTAGCACTTAAAATAGAAACCCATTGTATAAACGCGTAGTGTACAATTTCATTAGCCATTTTTGTTAAGAAATGACGATATCGTTTGTCGAAATTTGAAGAGCTAAAAAAATTAGTATGTTGTAACGCATTGATCATTTATTGATTACTTGTTTAATAACAAGTCCTAAAACTGCAATTTTCATATAACAACCACAATTTCTTTGCTCTTTTTTCATTCTCCACCGTCAGTAACCAGCTAGCTCCGAGCCATACAGTACAAGAGACTTTACATTTAGCTATAGATAATGATATGATTTTTATGACAATGCATTTCAATTCCACATTGGCTTAGAATGTTAAAACGCATTTTATCACTGCTGATTCTTATCAGAACGTCACGGGCTGTGCCACTTTAAATAAACCGTTTATTGATGATTGTTCAACCAGCACAATTCGTTCTGCAATTGTTGTTGACGATTTGCGAGAAGGCAGCGTACATGTTCGAAATTCAAGTCTTCGAGTTGTAGTGTCTGTTGGATTCCAGTTCGTTTCTTCTAGCATGTTTCATTATAGAATCAACCAGTCAACGAAATACCCTTGCCGTATTCCAATGTGTACAATAAATGTTTCTGATAATTTACTAATCTTTGTCACTTGTATGACTTTATTGTAACAAACGTATCATTCATCTGTGTACGATATCATAACAAAGACTGAACATAAAAAAAACTGGCCTAAACTAATAAGCGCCTGCAAAAAACCTTCCTCTTAACTCAGATGAGACTTACTTCTTTCTAATTTTACTAATCATTTTTAAAAGGATACCGCATCTTAATGGGAATTTAATCGTCGGGGAACTAAAGTCAAACACCGTAATTATTAAATATTTTCCGGACTGTCGCAAACACACACACACACACACACACACACACATATATACATATATATATATATATATATATATATATATATATATATATATATATATATATATATATATATATATATATATATATATATATATGGGGGCGCCAGATTAAAAGTTCGCTCGGGCGGGATCCGTACAAATGGCATTATGTCCTGTCGGCCTTATGTCATATCGGCCTTTTGGCTGTCGGCCTTTTGTCCATATCGGCCTTATGTCATATCGGCCTTTTGTCTTGTCGGCCTTTTGGATGTCGGCCTTTTGTCCTACACCCCTCTGGGTGCATGGAGAGGTCGCTACATCTTTCTATAAATCAATCAACCTATCCATCCACAATTTTGTTGAAATATTAATCTTTATCTCGCTGTGTGTATCCATTTAGTATCGCATCACATTAAATACATGTGTGTTTGTTAGCCTAATACATTTGAACCTTGAACTTACAATTGTGAAAAAACATATTGGGTTCAAGTTTCTCAAAAGCTAAGTACGTAAGGCAATTTAGCCTAAGTATTTTTAATAATCATTATATACTAAAGTTTTTCAAAGGTTGTATTGCTGATGGAGACTTAAGCAATACACAATAGTCTACTAAAATATATCCATCCATCTCTTCATACGTCAATTCGTCTACCACTGCAACCTCTTTACCTGCCTCTCTTCTCTCTTTCTCACTTCATCGCTGTATTCGTTTTTCTATCAATTATCTATTCATACTCACATCTTTCTATAAATCAATCAACCTATCCATCCATGCGATTATTTTTTAAATAAAGGTGTTTTTTTTCTTTAGTTTACACCATATTCTCTACCTGAGAGAAACTGGAGTTTTAGTTTTGTTGGAAGTTTGTCAGAAACATCCGAATCTCCAAACAACAGAAACACAATGAAAATTGAAATAATTGTTAATGACGCAAAATGTGCTGATGCTGGATTGTTTGTTTGTAATGTTTCATTTGAAAGCAGATTATATTTCATTAGCTACCAGAATCTCACTATTGTATGTAAGTCTGTCATTCCCAGTCAGTTTCATTCCTAGAATTTAGCATTTAACAGATCTTCAGAGTTTATTTAAATCGTTAAAATAGAAAGTTGTAAATTTACTGACACTATTGCATCATACACACTACTATTACAAGTTCAAATTCATGATTTAATTTTTGTGTTTAAAAAGGCAGATCTTAAAAAACATTTTTGTGTATTTGAAAGTTTATATTTTTGAAAGTTTTTTTAAAACTATTGTTGTAAATTCGTGTTAATTTTTACCATAATATCAACAAATTTGCTTTAAAAATAACAATAATTAATGTTAATTTATTTATTTTCGCAATGATAAATTAATATTATTTTATTGTTTCTCAAAATCTTTAAATTCAAACAGCCCAAGTAGTTCCCGTGTCCCTGACTTTAGTTCCCCAGAATGCCAAGGGACGGGGTCCATACGAGTCGGTCAATCCTGCAGGGTCTAATGTTACTTTGCTGTGTAATGCCACTGTAAGTATTACCATTGTTTTCACGACTAAATTAATGGTGGCGGTCCTAATAAACATTGGAGATCTAAAATTTAACAAGGGAAAATCGTGGCGTGGCTAAGGGAGAGAGGGGGGACGGCCGCCTGCAAAGGAGAAGAAAAATAAAACTATAAACTGCCAAAGTAAATAAAATAAACAGCTATAATGAAGTACATACTGACAGTAAAACAGTCTTTGATAAAACAGAGAGGGTATATGGGAAGGTTAGATAGCTTGGTCGAAATTTCTTAAAAAATACAAACATGATTTCTATATATGTAATTACTATTGAACTGTTTAAAATTTCTATAATCTTAATTAATTACAAAATAAATTGTAAAATTTTAAAATTTGTAAAATGTACCGAAAAAAAGGGCGTTTAATTATTTCATACCACTAAATCTACAGACCTGATTTAGCTGAGGGAATTAAGCCAACGATGTATAGCTTGTTTTGTTGCTCTTTTTCTTCGTTTTTATATCTAGTGTTGAAAAGGTTTACCTCCAACACATTTATTTATTACGTGTCAACTTGTATTGACTAAGAGTTACATCGGTTATTTTGGATTTGTTTCCATAGACTTTGTCCAGCCAAGAAAAAATTACACGTCATAAGTTGTTTGATTTTGGAGTTATCTCTTGATGAATTGCTGTCCCCAGCTATCGAACATCATTTGCCCGAGGTTTGAACTCGAGACTTTTTGGTTCAGCAACCAAGAAATTAACCGATACGACCACGGCGTTCTCTTATTTTGTTCTTTCCTTATTTAAATGTTTTATTGCAGGGACCAAAAAACGTGACCTTTAGTTGGAAGTTTGGCAGCAGATTAAGTAACTTTAGTAGCTTTACACCATATCCTGTACAAAACGCTGTGTCAGTTGTTGAACCTGTGCTGGTCAGTTCTGGGACAACCTGTGTCCAGTACCGTCATTCGTCAACACTGAAGTTTCAAACAGAAGACATGTATGATGGCTACATGTATGTGTGTGTGGCTACAGAAAACAATGAAGGCACAATTGTTGGGAATATGACGATATACACAAAACAGGTATATTTATATCGATAAAGAATTTGCTAATTTTAGACTTTAACTGAAAGGTTATTACAATTCTATACAATAAAATATGATTTTGATAAATATTATATAATTGTATGCAGTATATGTTTATTAAATTAAAATTAATTAAAAACTGACTATTCACAATTTTTAAAATTCAGGAATTTTACATTCTTTTATAAAAGAAAATATTTCATTCAGATAATTTTAGTAAGTTTTATTCCTTATATTTATTATTAAACTATGTTTCTAATATTTTCAGTGACATTGTAGGAGACTTTGAATAACACATATTGAATTTTTTTCCCGAAATCAAAAGTAGCCTACAGTATGTTGCTAGTTGATTAAAGCGAACAGACTATTATCCGGAATTTTGTTTTGTTTGCGTGGCAGTGTAACAAAATGTATTAAAGCTGTACAAAGAAATGTGTGTGTATCGCAAATAGAAAATTAACTGACAAATCTAAATTTGGTTTTGTGTTTTGCATGAATCATTGTGAAGAAATTGAGATAACTAAGGATGTTTATCGTCTCTCCCCTTCACCACCTTGTCCCATTATCTATATATATAATTCTCTTCTTGGAGACGTTAGAAAACAATCTGTAAGCGCGCCTTGCAGTCCCCTCTCTTCCTCTCTAGGAAGTCAGGTGAGCTGTGGTTCACGCTAAATGTTTACAACCGTAGAGCCGGGTTTAGTGACGGCTATTAGGGGCACATAATTTTGTTTGAAACGATTTTAAACTTAGGAGAGGTAGCTAAGAGGAGGCTGCTTTCACGGGGGGGGGGGAGGGGGGGGGGTTAGGGGTTGGGTGAAATGAGGGGGGTATCGTCCTTAACGACTTACTGATAGTGTTTTAAAGCAAATATTTTCAGTGACAGCAGTGGTACTTTCGAATTCACAAATTAGGAATTACTGAAAAGTAGAAAATAAAACAACTAAATAGCGGCGTATGATACGCCGCGGGTCGGCTCGTAAAATATAATACCTTACCGGCAATCGTTGATTCCAGCTTAAATAATTTTTTAAATGGTATATAACTTGTCCAATGAATAAAATGTAAAAAGTATTACACATTATAAAACATCCCTTAGGCAAACGGTGTTATATGTACAGGTACAGTTGGTACAGGTACAAGTGGTACAGGTACAAGTGGTACAGGTACATGTACAAGTGGTACAGGTACAAGTGGTACAGGTACAAGTGGTCAAGGTACAAGTAGTAGAGGTACAAGTGGTACTGCCTTTTACGCCTGCAATACAGTGGCAAACTATATCCACATGTTACAGCTCGTCAATTTAGAAAATCAACATAGGGAAATCTCAACGCACGTGAATAGATCTAAAGAAACCGCATCATAATTATTATGATTGTGATTCAGATTAAGCTAATCACAGGTTTTGTTTTGAAATGTGTTTCCCAATCAAAATAAAGCGGTCAAAAATCACATGATATTTTAACAGTTTTAATCGGTTTACATCTCAGTCGGCACCAATACATCATAAACGGAGTATAGGGGACTGATTTAATCGGGCTAAAATTATAAATCCAGCATTATCAAAATTTCGGCGTTTTATGCGAAATCGAATCGGAAAAACTGCTCTTTGCAATTTTGTCAGTATGTCTATGTGTGTATGTATGTGTGTGTCAACACGATAAATTGAGTACCGTTACAGATAGGTTAATGAAATTTTATACGTAAGTATTATATAAAATGTGAAGTTCTGCTTCAACTTTTAGCAATATCCGGAAACGAAAAATGATTTATTGTACTTTTGTTTTTCAAAATCCTTAAATTAACATGAGAGCTATTCCAGATAGATGAATGAATTTTTACAAATGAGTACAACAATTAATTTTCTGCTTTTCTCAAAGTTTGAATAATTTCCATTTACCGAAATAATACTTTATGCTATTTCCGATTTGTCGAAAACGCATACGAATATATAAAGTACTAACATTCCGCACTATTATACACACATTGTTCACTTAGTGCGTATTTCATTTTTCAACTTGATTCTATTCTATTTTTAAAAGTTTTATTATTTAAAAATTGATTCAAAAAGCCTGCCTGTATCTCGAGTTGCCATTCCAATAAGAATGGACCCGTACTGTCTGATTAGTCCTACGGTTATTTTTTCATGTACCAGAATGTTGGTTAAGCTGTGATAAGGCACCCTACAATCAGTATATAATATTGTTTAATCTTCATCTCAACACTTTACAAAACATAGCTAAATGTATCATTGGCTCAAAAAACATCTAGGATTTGGCTGCTTGAAAGCTGTTGGTTAATCCGTTGTTAGGCCTATAATCTTTTAAACCACCCACATGGATTTGTACTCAGACAGAGATTTGTTTCTTGTGGATAAATTGTGGTGACGTGGCAAGTATAGAGCTCTAGTGGTGAAGCAGTGGCGTAGGTACAGCGGTGTTAGGGCTAGGGTTTGGATTTACAATTAATAAGTAGTAATTTACTGTCGACAAATCGGCGTTGATAAAACACACAACTTCAAACGCCTGAGGCTGTTATGAAATATATCCTTTTTTTTCATAATAAACAAAATAGTTGATACAGTGATCATCAATTTTTCCTGCATGGGCCCAAGACGATGAAGTAGAGCTCACCTGTTTCATACAAGGGGGTATTGCGGGCAGCACAATGCCCCTCCGATTTTCTTTCCCTAAAGTGAATCAGCTGAACATCTAGCCTAAGTGGATTCAATAACATTCTACACATTTGAGTCCGGGATCCGAAGTCGACACTTTTGAGTTAGTTCAGTTCTCTTTTCGAAGCGAACGGTCAATGCGCCAGGTAAAGTAGAGTTCACAAGTTTCAGTTACCTTGACATATGAAAGTGTGATCATCACTATGCCCAGCCGTCTTTTATTTCACTAAAGTGAGTCAGGCATCCATTAGAGCTGGGTGGACGCAAGGACGGAACTCAAACTCTAGACTTATGAGTTAGTAGTTGTATTCTCTACCATCCGATCACGCCGTTGACACTCTGGAGTCGACTATACCTCTAATGATGGTTGCTATCTCATTAATGACAACTAAAGTTAACTTATTTTTTCTCGAATAAATCTATCAAAATCTCCCCCTGCATTCCTACTAGCATCACCTCTGCCTTCCAACGCCACGTCTACTGTAACGCAGACTTGACTCCATTTAAAACGAAAAGACTGGTTAAATCACATTTATAAATTTAGTGCAATGTATGTTTAATGACGGCAAAATCCTGCATTTCAAAATGAACTACTGCATTTTATACGGGTTGTGGATGGCAATACTGTGTTTTTCAAAAGGTTGTATTATTTTCTCCTATATTTTTATTTAACAGGACATTATTTAAAAAAAAGTAAATATTTTGTATAAGTGTAAATTTGTGTTCAACGTATTTGCAATTGTCTTATAAAGTAATAGATGGATTACTTTAATTGAACAATATTTAAAAAATATATGCATATTTAGCAATTAACTAGAATACCCGTCATCCGTTGGATAACTGTGGGTTTCGGGGGTCATCCATCAAAAAACATCACGTCTGTCACTCAGAGGCTTAGCGAGCCTTCCCGGCGCCCGGGGACAAACTTTTCGATTTTAACCCCCCCCCCCCCCAAGATTTCGATTTTCAACCCCCCCCCCCCTCAAACTTTTGATGTGCACCCCCCCCCCCACTCAAACTTTCGATTTGAACCCCCCTCAACCTTTCAATTTATTTTTCCAAACAATTTTGGCGCCCCAACATATGTCCCCCCCACCCCCCCCCTTCCCCCCTCCACCTCCCCCCGCCTCCCCTTCCCCCCCCTCAGCCTCCCCTCCCCTCCCGCCCCCCCCCTCCTCGCTACGCTACTGCAGTGTCACTTATCGTCACAAAAAACTGACCCCACATTCAAAAATATGTTTCTTATCTTTTAAAAACACCGAAAACACCGATTTCGGACTATCCCTTCATATACTGACGTCACATGTGACCTACTCAACTCTACTTCACCTGCCCAGTGTCCCGCCAAGTCTCAGACAACATGTTTTTATCGTTTAAAAAAACGATTCCAGCCGAGCATGTCTCTGACCACACTATCCTTTCATATGCTTAGGACAAAGAAACAGATGAACTCTACTTCACCTGCCCTGTATCCTGCCAAGTTCAGATAGGCAACTTTATCATTCACATCTAAAAAAAAAAATTGAAAAAAAAGATCATTGACATATTGGTCTAGAACCTGTTCCACCCACATGAGAGCGGACTACGCTATCAACTTAGCTATTTACTCGTGACGTCACAAATGAATTTTTATACTATACTTTTGAGTCTCCGCGCATAGATCTAGATCTAAGTCTAGCAGTAGAATCTAGTAACTTTCAAATTAAATTTTATCTTAAATTAGCCAAACAAAGATTTATATAAAATAATTAAGGCCTGAAATAGATTCTAGATGTATTAAGGCCTGTAATAGATTCTAGATGTAGAATTTACATTAAGTCTAGATCTAGAATTTACATTGAGTCTAGTGACCTAGATCTAGGCTAGATCTAGATCTAGGCTAGATTCATAACTTTCCTTCGACAGCTGATCTTTAGATCTAGAGAAATTTATTGTAAAACTAAATGAAAAAAGACAGTTTAAAATTGATATAAGTGTTGGAACGTAATAAATACAGCAAACGGACGTATTGTTAAAGTTATGACCGACAGAAAATTAGATTTAGAACGCGTTAAACTTTTGAATGGGAACACAATTTTCTTCGATAGACGCCGCCATTTTGTTGTACTAAAGAGTAAACAAAAAACTGTGACGTCACGGTCCCGCCGAGTGTAGTGGTCGTTCTAAACTTTTAAAAAAAATGGGTTACTCTGCGTATGAATAAATCAATAAATAATTAACGTCTTTAAATAAATGTGTGATTAACAGTCTGTCTTAAAACAAAAAATTTTCTCTACCTACATACTATTTTACAGCTTTCCACGATGAGTGCAACCATGCGAGATAGTCAATCAGGCAAACAAACAAACAAACAAAAAAACAAACAAATAAATATTCAAACATGTAAACAAACTTGACTTTTAGTAGTATATAGATAGATAGATGACAATTTATCTTTTTAGTGAAAGGTCAAAGTAGTAGAAATGATATCGTCAGCCCAAGTGTAGCTGAGACTGGAGGAACTTTTACTGTGACATGTGACGCGTCACGTGCTGGTGTTCCAACAACTGCTACCACAATTTCCTCTTTACGTATTACTCATAGACGTGGGACAATAAATTCACTTTTAGCATTTTACAGGACGCTTATACCTCCATACTATAATTTAGTAAGTATTTTAATTAACAACTAAAACTGTAACACCTTTTATAGAGGCTTAGTCTCATTTACAGCTAAATGTACGCGTAGCCTATACAAATAGATTGTTTGACATATATATATATAACTATATATATGTATATATATATATATATATATATATATATATATATATATATATATATATATATATATATATATATGTTTAATTTTGATTATTTAATTTTAGTCTTGACTAGGTTTGGTAAATTTTGATCCGAAAAAAAAATTCTTCTGATTATAACGAAATATGAAAAATAATATAACTGAATATTTTTATATTTTTCACACAATAGAAACCAACATGTGAAAAATAAAAGTTAAAAAAATAAAAATTCCATGCCCATTCCCATGCCCATATCCATGCCGGTGCCCGTGACCGAGACCGTGCCTTACCCATGCCCATGACCATTTTTTCCAGAAAATAAGCTTACACTTCTAAATAGAAAGATTGGCAGCACTTTAATTAACCCTATTGTTGCGTAATGTATGTTTTTGAATGAAAAAATATACATTTATTTTTACAAGATTCAATAGAAATGATAATTCTGTTTCAATAAACATGTGCACCAAATGCTATAATCTTTTTATATTTAAATCATAATAAAAATATTCCCTAAAAGAAATAATAAAAAACGTTTCAATAACAAGATTTTAATAATGCACTAAAAAGTAGAAAATAAATGATTAAAAAAATATAATAGTGAACATGATAAAGCACGTATAATAGTGCGGAGTAGTTGGATACGTCTGCCTAGTAATTTTGACATAATTTTAATTAATTAACAAAAAAAATTGATTATCTGACATTAATTGGATGCCTACTTGATTTTTATGAATTAGTTAAAATCTTCACGCCTTGACCTACATGCCAAATTTTAGATAATAGACAGAGAAGCAAGTTGAAAAAAGCTTGTAAAAGGAACACTGAATGCTTTTATATTATCATTTTAAAATGTTTTGTAAGTTGCAATAAACATGAAAATTTAAATTTAATACATTCATTGCATTTTTGTTTAAATTATCTTTATTTAAGTTCGCAAAAACGCGCGACGTGTGATATATATATATATATATATATATATATATATATATATATATATATATATATATATATATATATATATATATATATATATATATGACCGCCCAAGTGTGAGGGATGTAGAGGGGTGCTCTAGAGAGCCCCCAATTTCACTACCACAGGGAAGCAGCGTACGGCCCCTTGCTCCCTAAAACTAACGTAACCGCCATGGTGCTCACAGGATAATTCAAGGCGCCTAACAGCTCCCTGTCGAACGTGCTTGATTCAATTTGGTGATTGACTATAACACCGATTTCGGCTAAGCATGGGTCTGACCACACTATCCCTTCATATACTGACGTCACAGTTGACCTACTCAACTCTACTTCACCTGCTCAGTGTCCCGCCAAGTATCAGACAATATGTTTTTATCGTTTACAAAAACGATTCCAGCCGAGCATTTCTCTGACCACACTATCCCTTCATATGCTGAGGACAAAGAAACAGGTGAACTCTACTTCCCCTGCCCTATATCCCGCCAAGTCTCGATAGGCAACTTTATCATTCACATCTAAAAAAAATTGAAATTTTTTTAACAATGATATGGTGTGTCTCGTACCCGTGCTACCCGCAAAAAAGGCTATTACATTAACAACTTAGCTATCTGAACTCGTGACGTCATTGGCGTTTCTTGTGCTATATTTTAATAGTTAAAAGAGTCTGCTTAAGAAACTTGATTTACGCGAATAAGCTAGTATCTTTCAAATTAAATTTTATCTTAAATTAGCTAATTCCATAGCTAAACAAACACAGATTTATATAAAGTAATGAAGGTCTGAAATAGTTTAGTATAGAAACTCATTATTATCTAGATCTAGAAATCTAGATATAATTATCTAGATTCTACGACTGGATTGGTTAAGCCGAGTTTTTGCCGTAATTCTAGAGTGTGACTCTAGAGTCTACACTCTAGAACCTAGATAGATAAATCACATTTATTCTTGAATTAGATGATACCTGAAGCTAAAAAGCAAAGTTTTTTATCAAATATTTAAGGACTAAGATAGTTTAATAAAGAAAGTCAATATTTTATTCTGATTTTAAAATGGATTTTAATTTTAAATAATTCATTTTGTTTTGACCTAGATTCTAGTTCTATGAATAACTTTCTTCGGCAGCTGATCTTTAAATCTAGAGAAATTTATTCTATACTTAAATGAAAAGGACTGTTGAAAATAAATTGATATAAGTGTTGGAACGTTATAAAAATAGCAAACGGACGTATCGTTAAAGTTATAGCCGACATAAATTTAGCTATATAATGCGTTATACTTCTGAATAGAGGCAACAACATCTTCGATGGAAGCCGCCATTATTGTTGTAAAAAGTAAATAAATCATGTGACGTCACTATTCACTTTAAGTAAAGTCATTGTTCTGGACTTTTATAATTAATGTAGTTAATCTACCAAAGAATAAATCAATACATTAAATAACGTCTTTAAATAAATTTGTGATTAACAGTCTGTTTAAAAACAAAAAATGTTCTCTACCTAAAGACTATTTTACACCTCTACACATAGTGCAGATTCTCTCCTGTAACCAAACAGACAAACTAACAAAAAAATATTCAAACATGTAAACAAACTTGAGTTTTAGTAGTATATAGATAGAGAGATTTAAAACGGATTTCCTTAGCTTCTTTCGTTTATTTTTAGATTCCGCCGACTTCTATTCCAGTAAGGAACTGGACTTTATATTTCGAAGGGAACCAAAATAATACGGGGGAAAGACCAAAAAACAGGAACACGATGAAAATGGCATTAGTTGTCCATGATCCCAGATGTGCAGATGCCGGCACTTACATTTGTCACGGGAAGTACATGTTGAGCGATACTGATTATGAACCAGAATTAGATGGCTTTTACCAGAACCTATCTATCAAAGGCAAGTATATTTCTTTTTGATAAAGAAGATATTAACTTTAGTATACAATGGGATTTTAACAATAACTTCTTTGCTGTGAAGCAAATATGAATGTCCATTTTTAAATGAGTTATTTAAATTAAATGAATTAAATAACATTAAAGTGACATTTTGAAACAAAAGTTTAACAAAGAAAGTATTGAAAATAAACTTTTCTATTATAAGGACAGTATTGTTTTCTCGCGTAAACTAGCGACGTAAAAATTAAAATTAAAATTTGATATTAACTTTGTTGAAATTAACATTTGATATTAAATTTTTGGTATTCACTTTTTGATATTAACTTTTTTATATGGACTTTAGAAACGCACTTTTTGAAATGCACTTTTTGAAATGCAATCTTTGAAATGCACATTTTAAGCGATTAAAAAAAGCAAACTCATTAGCCTCATAATATTTTCAATTTTAACAGTTGGAAGAAAAATGTCTTTCTACTTAAATCCCATGAATAATACTGGACTGGGACCATTTGAGTCCGTTCATCGACCAGGCTCAAGTGTTACTATATATTGCAGCGTTGAAGTAAGTACAGTCACAATTAATACGGTTGTAATAAAAAAAATGTTTTTACGCCATTTAAAATACGTAAGGAAAAAAGTGGTGAGAAGCGGAACAAAGGAGAAGTTAGACGGCACATATTTAGTGTATTTTTAGACCAAAATTTCAATGTACCCGCGCAAAACATAATATAAACTAAGCTGTATCAACAAAATCCTTCTCTCGACTGTAATTCGTTAGTGTAAGTTTAAGCTGTACAAAGAGGTACTTAAAAACATTTTGTATACTCACAATCCATTAAAAAGAGTAAACATTTTTTGATCCCGAGTTTCTTGTGGTAATATTAAATTCTTTATTCGTTTAATACATTTACGTAATCATTTCTATATTATAAAGTAGATTGTAAAAAAAAATGCCAAAAACTAGCTTTGGTTAGAAATGGGACAATGTGTACCACTTCCTACCACAGCCGTTCAAAACCTCATATTTAGTTGTTATTTTTACCACGTTTTCTTTAACTTGCTTTCGCATCTTTCCAATCAAATCTTGCGATCGAAATTTCGGGCACTTCCCAGTTAGCTAGCGCGCTGAAATTTTCAGGGAAGCTTTGTTTCCGATGACAATAGAATATTCAATTGTTAAAATTACTAAATTGATCCATGGAAACATTTTATTGATCATTTTAGACCGCTGTATTAAGGGATTGTCTCATCTTTACAGTCAAGTACGTAGCCTATATTTCATTAATTTAAACATCCATCCATTAATTGTTGTAAATAAATTGACAGCACCTCTTCACGTAACCCCCCCCCCCTCCCAGGCCAACATCTCACCAGCTTTAAAATTTTGCGTCATATCAACCTCAATTTTCTACCCAGAATCTATCCAATATGTCAAACATTGAACAATACCATATTTTAGTGATTATGAAAGTTTGGGATTATCTTTGACAGGCAAAAGGGAAAATATATTGTAAATTGTTACTTACGGGCTACGTGGAAGGGAAATAACACTTCTAGACTCAGAACAATATCACCTCTTTCCATCTACACGAAAACTTCTTGTTTAATGCATATCTATTGAACATTATGTTTGTGTATTATCGTTTCTCTGATGGTAGTTGACTATTATTTCAGGGACCAAACAACGTAACCTTCAAATGGATAATTGGTAGCAATTTCAGTATCACTTCTCTATACCCTGCACTAAACCCAATATTTGAGAGAGTCGACATAGAACCAGCTTGTTCCCGCTACCGTTATTCGTCAACACTAAAGTTTCAAATAGAATATAAGTATGATGGCTACATGTTTATGTGTGTGGCTACAGAAAACAATAGAGACACTGTCGTTGGGAACATGGCGATATACACCCAAATAGGTATTTCTATGTCACGCTTAAACTGTAAATTACGGGCAAACAGTATGTTGTAAATTAATTTAAACTTAATAATAATACAAACAATTTGGTGATTTATTTAGGTAGTAAGGAAACGTTAAACAACTAATTAATAAATGACTGAATTCCGAGTTAAATGATAATTTGAAAATCGACATTTTAATTGTATTTTTTATAACATACATTTTAGCATAAATTGTTTATCTCCGTTTTCATTCGTATTTTATCCTCTTTTACAAGTGTAAATAAATTAAATACAAAAACAATTTTAAAATATTTTCAGGGACAGAGGAAGCACATACTGGGTATGAATGACAACAATATAATTGTTATAGTTTGTATTGATTTTCTCATTGATGCTTTTCTTTTAATATAACAATCTGAGAGCTATGATGAGTTGAGTTGATTGGAGATTCAATTTTAGGATTTGATAAGTTTGGTTTATGTTTTGAATTAAAATCTGTTCGAAATATGTAAAAGCACAACAGATGCCTAATATACGTTCTAAAATTCATAGTAATTTTGCATTACCAATGAATTATTAGATCTTTATTTTAAAGAAAGAAAAAGATACCGAATTTTCCCTGTGCTGTTTTTAATTTATTAGAATACCTAAACTACCGGGTTTATTACTATTTACACAAATGTATTACACGCCCAGTAGCAATATGAAATGTAAGCATCTATACTTGCAATAGCTAACTACTGGTTGTAATTTAACTATCTGTTATATAAAATTTAGTCAAAGAATAAGTGATCAGCTTATCAGCCCAAGTGTAGCTGAGACTGGAGGAACTTTTACTGTGACATGTGACGCGTCACGTGCTGGTGTTCCAACAACTGCTACAACAGTTCGGACGCTGGTGATTGAGTGGTCAGATGGTACACAGCAGCTTAAACCTTTAGCAAGATACGGACATAATGGTACTCAATACGAGGCTAAGGTAACGCTTCTATTGTTAAGTTGTTGAGATTTGAAGTTGAATTACCTTTTACGGTATTTTATCGTTTTGATTATGCTTCAAATGAAACGAATTAGACAAAATACAGGTAGAATAATATAAATATATTCTTTAAACTTAAAACGCAATAGTAGGCCTATGTTCTTTATGTCAATTTGTGTTTACAATGGTGCCATTTTTTAATAACTAGCCATGGATACCTATTTCACGTAAAATATAGGCCTATATAATTTTAATGTCATACCTGCTTGGAAAAAATAATTTATAAAATAAACCGGGAATGATCTCCACTAAACTTTCTCGAATATTCTTATATAAAACAACAGGGGATGACAACTCGGGCTATAGACATGATTTTTAATCCATTTTAAATACTTAAAATTTTAAAAATAGAATAAAATCTCGTAGACAAAAGAATTGCACACCAAGTGAACGCCAAATAAAAAAAGTGCATAATAGTGAGCAATATTATTAGTACTTTAAAAATGTACATTAGTTTTTTCAGAAATCGGAAGTAGCGTAAATTACTACTTCCGGTCAACGTAAATTACTTAAAATTTAACAGAAGGTAGAGAATTAGATCTTATACTTACATGTGAAATTTCATTTTTCTGTCTGAAATAGTACTCAAGTTACAGGCTTTTGAAAATTTCAAAGTAGAAAAAGTACCACTTCCGGTTATCGGAAATCGCTCAAAAGTTGACACGTATTTACGATTTTGATAAAATATTTATATATGAAATTTCATCAACCTAGCTGTAACGGTACTCAAGTAATCATGTTTACATACAGACACACACACAGACAGACAGACACACAGACATACGGACAGATTTGCAAAGCCCAGTTTTTCAGACTGGATTACGCATAAAACCTCTTAATTTCGATAAATCTGGATTAATAATTTTTGCCCGATTAAAATAAGTCCCCTATACTTCGGATGTGATGAAGGACTGAGGTGTAATACGGTGAAAATCTTTAAAATTTCAAGTGATTTTTGTGCACGATTGCAATACTTTCTCTATACTTCGTATATACGAGAAAGTAAAAAGCTTAAAGCCAATGATATACATTATTTGTAAACAAAACACCATATTGAATGCACACTTTGTCTTTAAAGTAATTTGTATGATTTTAGGCCGAGACAATTGTTTACATTTTATAGCGTACGTCTTGATAAGTAGATCTATAGATCTAATTCAAATTTGAATGAAATAGCCCATTTCTTCATACGAGCTGACCCGCGTCGTAGCGTACGCTGCCAACTGGTTGTTTTATTTTCTGCTTATCAGTAATTCATAATTTGTGAATTCAACACTACCCCCCCCCCCCCGGCCCGGTGAAAGCAGCCGTTTACAGACAAAGCAAAGATCAATCAGAAATTGTTACCCCCCTTCGTTTCAAATTGTTTAATACTAAATTATCTGCCCCTAATAGCAGTTACTATCCCGGCTCTACGATTGTAAACATTCGTCGTGAACAAGTGCTCACCAGATTGGTGTTGTGGTAGCGATTTGCCTGGAGAGCGGGGGAGTAAATATAGATTATAAAATTAGAAGATGACGCTATTAGTGTTGTGTACTTTCCATAGTTTAAACATGCGCCTTGCCACAGCACTGTTTTTTGAAGTGTTCTCACAACCATAAACACTTTTCCGGTTACGTAAATAAAAATGTGTTTCTACATTTGATTATGCCTTTATTTATATTTTCCTTCTTTAAAGAATAATAAGATAATACATTATAAACATCCATTATATTGTTTTCAACAGACGTCCGTAATATTAAGTTCTCCAAATATTGCTGAAGATACTGATCTCATAGCCTCGGGACATGCTGAAAGAGAAAAAGAGGGGACATTTTAAAATATATTATTCCTAAAAAAAACAAGTTAATAAAAAGTCTAGTGACAATTTAAGCGCAATTTCCCTATGTTATCTAAAAATAGATAGTGATCAAGTTTGTTTTTAAAAAATGTGAAAAAATGATTCGGTCTAGCGAAACAAAACCTTGTAATTGTAACTCCCTATCACTCTCATATAAATTATAAATAAATTAATAGGGTACAAAAATAACGTTTGAATTAATAAGTAAAAAATAAACTTATAGCAAGATCTAAAAGACAGCGAAAAATAGATTATTTTGACACATCCCTTTCCCCATAGATCTATATCTATATATTGCTATATAGTACTGTAGTGTATTATGTTCATAACCCGTAGCTCTGTCGTAGCGTAAAGCACACACGGGGACAAAACACAAGACGTATAATGCTGGGGTGCGTTCAAGCTAGGACAAAGATCGGTTTGTAGGTGTTTATGTAATTTTTAAAAAAAATTTGTGACCAAGCGGAAGGATATTTTTGAAAACTTTCTTCGGCAATATTGTTCTAAATTATGGCAGGAATCGATTGATACATGTTTCAAGTCGCTAAGTAGTCTGGTTGCCGAGATATGGGCCAAAAACTGCATTTTTTCGAGGTTTTTTGGCTTTTCCGGGAAATCCAGGAAAGAATTCCGGGATTTTTTTAAGCCCATAATCATCCTCGGAACTTGCTTAACATATTTGCTTTGAAACTAGTCCTCGATATTGCTTCGTTGAGGAGAAGATACGACTTAAAGCTGGGGACACTCATCCATCCAGAAATGACGAGTTAATAATCGCAATTGTCCATATGGAAATTGCGCTAAAAACAATGCACGTGTTCCGTGAACCATATGGTCTCAGTCACAAACCGTGCAACTTGACAAACACATTTTTTTTCTTTTTTTTTTACATAACTAAAAAACCAGTATGATTACCCATAGTGCGAGAAAATATTATAGAAACCTGTCAATTGACTATAGAGATATAATCAAACTGGCTATTATTTTTAGCGCTAAAAATCTCGTATATACAAAGTTAGGGATATATATATATATATATATATATATATATATATATATATATATATATATATATATATATATATATATATATATATATATATATATATATATATATGTATATATATATGTATATATATATATATATATATATATATATATATATATATATATATATATATATATATATATATATATCAACATAATATGTTTAATTCAGCCTCCACCACAAAGTTTCCCTGCAAGAAAATGGTCTTTTCGATTTACTGGAACCTTACAAGCGACTGCTGGAAAACCAAAGAACAGGAACACAATGAAAATAGAAGTGGTGATCTATGACGCTAAATGTGCAGATGCTGGATTCTATTTTTGTTCTGCCATATACCTTAACTCCAATAAAAGTGATTCGATATCAAATAGCTACCAGATTCTCACGGTTAAAGGTGAGTTTTTCATATTCCGTCTAAATGCAAACACATATAGTAGAAACATGTTTATTCAATTATTTACATTGTAAAGAAAAGTAGTTCTATATTTCAAGATTTTTGCTATGTATACATTGTATTAGTAAAATAAATGAAATTGTAATGGAAACAAAAGCATTTTTCATTTTTATTTAAAATAGTCAGCGTATATATTAATGATTATATTCATTATGTTTAAAATAAAAAGACGTCAGTAAATATGGCTAATGGGATTTAATTCTTTAAACAGCGCGACCCATTCTTGTTTCGATGTATGTAAATGCTAAGGATAAAGTTGGAATGCTTCCTTATCAGTCTGTTACTGATGTCGGTTATGATGTGGATTTGAATTGTATCGTCGAGGTAAGAACTTTTACAGTTTTAACTTAGTACTAGAAGACCCGTCATCCGTTGGATAACTGTGGGTTTCGGGGGTCATCCATCAAAAAACATCACGTCTGTCACTCAGAGGCATAGCGACCCTTCCCGGCGCCCGGGGACAAACTTTTCGATTTTAACCCCCCCCCCCCCCAAGATTTCGATTTTCAACCCCCCCTCAAACTTTTGATGTGCACCCCCCCCCCCCACTCAAACTTTCGATTTGAACCCCCCTCAACCTTTCAATTTATTTTTCCAAACCATTTTGGTGCCCCAACATATGTCCCCTCCGCCCCCCCCGCCTCCCCTTCCCCCCCCCCCGCCTCCCCTCCCGCCCCCCCCCCCCTCTCCTCGCTACGCTACTACAGTGTCACTTATCGTCACAAAAAACAGACCCCACATTCAAAAATATGTTTCTTATCTTTTAAAAACACCGAAAACACCGATTTCGGACTATCCCTTCATATACTGACGTCACATGTGACCTACTCAACTCTACTTCACCTGCCCTGTGTCCCGCCAAGTCTCAGACAACATGTTTTTAACGTTTAAAAAACGATTCCAGCCGAGCATGTCTCTGACCACACTATCCTTTCATATGCTTAGGACAAAGAAACAGATGAACTCTACTTCACCTGCCCTGTATCCTGCCAAGTTCAGATAGGCAACTTTATCATTCACATCTAAAAAAAAAATTGAAAAAAAAATATCATTGACATATTGGTCTAGAACCTGTGCCACCCGCATGAGAGCGGACTACGCTACCAACTTAGCTATTTACTCGTGACGTCACAAATGAATTTTTATACTATACTTTGAGTCTCCTTATGCAAATTGATCTACGCGCATAGATCTAGATCTAAGTCTAGTAGTAGTAACTTTCAAATTAAATTTTATCTTAAATTAGCCAAACAAAGATTTATATAAAATAAAGACGGTCTGAAATTATCTAGATCTAGATAGAATTATCTAGATCTAGTCTAGATTCTACGACTCTTTTGCGTAAGTCTTCTTATGTTTAGTTTTTCTTGCTAGACCTAGAATCTAGATCTAATCATTAGCCACGCTTATAGGCCCGGAGCGAGCATTTCAAAATTACCATATTCCAAACAAAGATTTATATAAAATAATAAAGGTCTAAAATAGTTTAGTAAAAAGAAAATCATTATTATCTAAATCTAGATAGAAAATTATCTATATTTTAGATCTACGACTGAGCTATATCTAGAGTTTACGTCTATAATTTTGCACACTTAGCGGTATAGAAGCCGCGTATGAATCTTAAGTTATGCAAATAGGCCCTGCATCCAACATTTCCTAATTAGCATATTTCATAGCTATACAAACAAAGATTTATATAAAATAATAAATGTCTAAAATAGTTTAGTATATAGAAACTCATTATTATCTAAATCTAGATAGAATTATCTATATTCTAGATCTACGACTGGGTTGCTAAAGTTTCGTTTTTTTTAATTGTATTTAAAACTAATAAATCTTTGATTTGACCTAGATTTTTAGATTCTAGATTCTAGATCTAGATCTATAAATAACTTTCCTTCGACAGCTGATCTTTAGACCTAGAGAAATTTATTGTAAAACTAATGAAAAAGACAGTTGAAAATTGATATAAGTGTTGGAACGTAATAAATACAGGAAACGGACGTATTGTTAAAGTTATGACCGACAGAAAATTAGATTTAGAACGCGTTAAACTTTTGAATGGGAACACAATTTTCTTCGATAGACGCCGCCATTTTATTGTACTAAAGAGTAAACAAAAACCTGTGACGTCACTATTCCCACAAAGTTTAGTCAATGTTTTAACATTTAAAAAAAATGGGTTACTCTACGTATGAATAAATCAATAAATTAATTAACGTCTTTAAATAAATTTGTGATTAACAGTCTGTCTGCATTAAAAAATTATTCTCTACCTACATACTATTTTACAGCTCTCCAGATAGAGTCGAACATATCACAAAACTCGATCGGACAAACAAACAAACAAACAATAAAAACAAACAAATAAATATTCAAACATGTAAACAAACTTGACTTTTAGTAGTATTAGATAGATAAACGAGTAGTTTGAAACAATGACTAATTATACAATAATTAAATATCAACTATGTTTCAGCTGTAACAACAATTCTAACACGATTTTTATTTTTAAATTTTAGTAGTATTACAGTTTAAAAGTTTCTATAAATGATATAGTTATTTTGACAAATATTATTATTAGATAATATACGCGATGTAAGTTTAAAAACAATATTTTTATATATCATTAAGCAAAAATATGTTATGGTTTATTTTATTTATATTTTAAATGTGTCTGTACATTATTGCAGGGACCAAAAAACGTAACTTTTCAATGGAAGTTTGGCAGCAGGTTAAGTAACTTTAACAGTTTTACACCATATCCTGTACAAAACGCTGTGTCAGTTGCTGAACCTGTCCTGGTCAGTTCTGGGACAACCTGTGTCCAGTATATTCATACGTCAACACTGAAGTTTCAAACAGAAGAAAAGTATGATGGCTACATGTACGTGTGTGTGGCTACAGAAAACAACAGGTACACAGTCGTTGGGAACATGACATTGTACCATAAAAAAGGTATTTTGATTTTACTAAGTTAATATTAAACATAACAAAACAAGTATATTTGCGTTATTCAAATAGTACTAAATCAGGTAAATCAAATTAATTTCAAAACTATAGTTCTTAATAGTGCTAATAGAATTTCATAAACACGTTTTAATTACAAGCTTTTATGTAATTATGCATTTAAAATGACAAAATGAACGATTTTTCTTTATATATTTTAATGAGCAAATATTTAAATAACTAGAAAGAAAAGCGTTGTCGCATAAATATGTATTGTATACTTTTACTAGAATTTAAGAAGCGACTCACGCTGTTTTTAGTCATTTAAATAGTGGTTCATTGAAGTTTTAAAATATCTTTTATTTTCTCTTTTTTATTGCATTATTATATAAATGCTTGTTATTAAAACTTTTTTAAAAATAGTGGTTCATTGAATTTACAGAAAATCTTTTATTTTTCTCATTTTTAGTGCATTATTATATAAACGCTTGTTTTTATAAATTTTATGATAACGATAATGCGCGTATAATAGTGCGGATAGTAGTAGTCTACTAATATTAATCCAATTGAGGCCCAATTTATGTCACACTGCAATGTCATTGCATCATGACAAACTTGTCGAATTTCAGAGAAATTGTTCAGTAAGTTGAACTAAAAATTTCGCTCGCCCGTTTCGATCTATAATGGACGACAGACATAAAGACATAACGAGGGAGCAAGTTAAATTAAAGCTTCCAACATAAATGTATAAAGGAAAATTTTAAATAAAAAAAGTCTGGAGTGTGTTATGATATTTTCAGACATCTTTCATTTAGGTCTACTATTTATTTCATCTTAGCATTTTATTAAATCGGAAACTAGTTTAATAAGTGTAAATTTGTTTAAACAAAAGACTCAAAAGAGGTTCCATATTTCCAGGGAAACAGTCCCCTGATACAAGGTAAGGATGACCACCATACTATGTATTGTTTTATATTTAATTTCATACACATTTTATTATTAAATTAATTAATATTTGAAATACCAATATGTTTCAACTGTTTTGACCTAGAAATACTTAAAGTTAATTATTCTACTGCTAGTCAGCCAATTAGTGAAACCCTCGTCAACCCAAAAGCAGTTGATGTAGGTGAATCGTTCACTTTGGCATGCGACGCTTCAATTGCTGGTGTTCCAACAAATGCAACGACAATTTTAAGCCTGACTATTGCAAGGAGAGAGGGGGAAAAAGAGCCAACTACTATAGCAAGATACAACACGCTTACCTTCCCATACGAATCAACAGTAAGGAATTACTTATACAATTAAATCATATTTTTTGGAAACTAACTTTGAAAATACAACAACCTTTCGTCGAATTTCAATATATAAATATATATATATATATATATATATATATATATATATATATATATATATATATATATATACATATATATATATACATATATATATATATACATATATATATATATACATATATATATATATATATATATATATATATATATATATATATATATATATATATATATATATATATATATATATATATATATATATATATATATATTACGTTATACCTTATTAGTTCGTAAACTTACAATGTGGTATGTAAATTGAACACTTACACTGTTTTCTATTACTGCTTTAATATGATCATTGTATTTTAAAAACGTGTAATCTCTTTCACGCCCTCCTTCTTTCTCTCTCTCTCTCTCTTTCTCTCTCTCTCTCTCTCTCTCTCTCTCTCTCTCTCTCTCTCTCTCTGAGTTGTTTATCGAGGCACGGGTTTACCAACACTTCCGCGCAGCACGCTAAGAGACGGTGCTGCATGAAAACTTTGAGTTTTTTTTTTATCTATTAAGAAAATAATTGGTGCTAAAGGACTAAGGGAATTAATTTTTATACACATTTAGAATTTTCGTGAAAGATAAAACATTTTCTTTAATTTAGTTTGGGAAATGTAATGTGTTTTACAAAGCCATCAATATTAATTTTTTAAAATCATTTATTTAGGAACATTTAGGAGTATTACACTATGGCGATCAAGCCGAGTTTTTAACAATATGCATGTCCAATGTGTGCCACGGGTCCGTATATATATATATATATATATATATATATATATATATATATATATATATATATATATATATATATATATATATATATACGTGTGTGTATGTGGTGTTATATAATTATATACACATTTTAAAAAAAATATTTATTTTAGTTTCCACCAAAAAATTCACCTGCCGGTAAATTAAAGTTTTATTTCTCTGGACGGATTAATGAATCACCTGACAAACTAAATAACAGAAACACAATGATGATTAGTATGACGGTCAATGATATTAGATGTCCAAACGATGTCTTGTACATTTGTACTGCGATATATTTCAATTTAAATAATGATGTTGTAACGGAGAGTCGGAATAACACAATTACAGGCGAGTTAAAAATCAAAGATATCAGTTTCATTTAGCCCTACGATTTGAAGTTAATATAAAGTTACATTTTGATTTGACAACTTTATCGCTCAAATAAGTAGATTCCAATCTTTTAACAGCTCGCCTTGTTCCAGTGTCATTAATTTCATCCCCACCTGGTTTTGAAGTGTCAGGTAGGCATACATGAAAATTTTTGTAAAATTAAATAATTAATTTAACAAAAAAGAATTGAGTTTTAAAGCTTCTTTTAGTGAAATAAAACTATGTTGCTGATATATTGTCACAACATTTTAGCGTAGACATATTTGGGGCATTTGAGTGTTAAAAGGATTAAAATATACATGACTATACCAGATAAATTACCTAATAACCCTAACTTTAATCCCGATACTAAAGCTTAATATGTATATTTCTCTAACGATATTTTTTGTATATCTACACTCCTTTCTTAAATGAAACAAGTAATATTTGTCCTTATATTAATTACGTCATTATTATTGCGTATCGTTTTCGGCATTTGATTCTCAATTCTTTATTTCATTCAACAACCAATGGCGACATTCTATTATGTGTATCACAATACTTTTCCTGGTTAATTTGATCTAAACGTAGTTACTGCACTTTCATAAAAAATTAAAAAAAAAACGTTTTAATAACAAGCATTTATGTAATGATGCACTAAAAAGTAGAAAATAAATTATAGACTACTATTTAAATAACTATAAAGAAAAGCGTGGGTCACTTTAGTATCTATTGGATACCTTTACTAATGTTAAGGAAGACACCCACGCTTTTCTTTATAGTTATTTAAATAGTAGTCTATAATTTATTTTCTACTTTTTAGTGCATCATTACATAAAAGCTGGTTATTAAAACGTTTTTTATGAATTTTTTTTTCAGTACTTTACATGTTTTATCTACAATAGAGTTACATGACTAAAAACCATTGCGCGCCTACTGAATATCACGTTCAGTAGGCGCGCAATGGTTTTTGAACGCAGCCATTACGTGGTCGTGATGGCGCAGCTATTGATGACGCGTGTGGTGTGGTTGGCTAGACATGCCTACTAATTCGGTCCAAATTTTTATTAATTCAAAAAAAAATCAATTAGGCATCCAATTAAGTCAAATTTAGTTTCAGATTGCATTGTCTTCATGTCTTGACCCACGTGCCAAATGAGAATCGTATCGGTCAAGTAGAACTGTCCGAATTTTCACTCCTGCGTTTCCGTCTAGACTGACGACAGACTGATGAGGAAGTGAGTTAAATAAAAGCTTGTAACAAAATATGTTGGGGGAGTTGGGTGGAGCTGACACTGGTAAAACCAAATATTATCTTTATAAATTTTATGTGGACCGGGTGGAGGGGGGGGGGGGGGGGCAGCGTAGACCATTTATGGCGGGAGAGGGGGCCCTCCCAAGAGCTGCCTGAAAGAAACACTTCATGAAGCCCACTTTTAAGATTAGACACAAAAATTATTCGGTAATGTTAGTGTCTGTATAATAAAAGTATCGAATATATAAATGCTATAATAATAAGTATTTAAATAAGCGGCCCACGCTTTTATTTATAGTGATATATAGTAGTGCGTTAATAGATTTAAAGAAAGTAATTTTTTTTATATTTAAAGTAACAGAAGATTTATTATATTTTTATAAAAATTTGTATTATTTTCTTTTTTTTAGGGCATTTATAAAAGCTTGTATTTATAATCGTTTTTTATGTATTTATTATTATATTCTAATATTTTCCAAAGAAAATAAATAGAACGTTTTAACATTGTTGATATCTGGAGTTTAGCTAATTTAAAAACAGTAGGAAAATAGCGCTCTAGACTACCCAATACAATTAGCATCACTATTTTTCACGAAGATTAATCATTCTAATTTATTTAACCGCCAAAAAACTTCCGTCTAATCTATTTGCATTTCTCTATTCTGGACTTTTCTCGTTTACTCTTTGAACTAAATAAACTCTCAGCTATTGCATAACAGTGATACAAATATCTTTGTAATAGCCTTTATATTAACTAATAGCCAGTGGCACTCAAAAAGAAAAAAAAATCCAGACGCGCTAATGAACGCATTTTTCGCTAAACACATTCGCATTTGTTTATATTAGCCTTGAAAGAAATTTTAGTTAATAGTCCTTATTTACTAATTTTCTCAGCTAATTGAAACCCGTTTAGTATAAATAGGGAATTAGTTTATAGTTAATTTTGTGTGAAGTTAAAGAACGTGAGAAAATAAAAGTTTAAATTCTTGTCGCTGTTACTTTTCTTTAATATGAAAACAGGGTGGTCAAGCAAGTCAATTGTCACTCTCAATTATATTCCTGTAAAAATATTTCAATTTCGAAAACACTATTGCGCCTACGTTCTTTTTAAAAAGTTCGATACAATAAGAATAAGATAGACTACTATAATATTTCACTACTTCGAAACAGTCGCGCCCTCCGGCGACAGGCGGAGGAGTGACCTGCAGCGCCTAGGGTTCCCCCGTGAGGGGTGTAGGACAAAAGGCCGACATCCAAAAGGCCGACAAGACATAAGGCCGACACGGACAAAAGGCCGACATGGACAAAAGGCCGACAGGGCATAAGGCCGACAGCCATAAGGCAGACAGCCATCAGGCCGACAAACCATAAGGCCGACAAACCATAAGGCCGACAAGCATAAAAAATACTATTAGCGCAAAATATGTATTACTGCATAGCTCCTATCTTGACGACCACCGAAATAAGACTTGAAAAACAAGGTGAGACGTTCAAGAGAAGAGACAGTGCTATTTGCTATCCTTATAAGGTAAGCTATCAGGTCAAGCGACTGGAGATTACGCGTGTGTCTTAAATACAACGGATCAACACCTAAATATTGCGAAATACTGTCACTGCTGTCTTTCATAGCTCCTTCTATGTAATCGAGGGGAGATAATCATCAAAGAACAAAGTCAAAAGCTCCCGGCATCACCGCCTACAAGCAACAAGGTGGAAGCCAAGAGACAATGCTAGTTGCGATCCTTATAAGGGGAAAAATGGGGTCCATACGCTTGGAGATGACGGGAGTGTACAAAGGATAGCCAGAAAGGTGGTGTTACCACCATATTTCGCCAAGAAATAAAAAAAACCGAACGAAGTAGACCGATCACGTGCCTTTGACTGAACTACATGTTCAATACCGACAAACTTTGAATTATATTTTAGTTTCGTTCATTGTGACTTGCGTGAAAAAAGTGTATGCACCGGTTGTAATTGTGATACAAGTGTGCCAAAATTGGTAAATTATTTTTTTTTTGTGTAAACTTACCCCTGTGATTTCCCTATATATGGATCAATATATCGGCAACAAATAATTGATTACATCATGTGTTTTATTTTATCATATTGTATGTACCTAATAATTTTTCTAAGAAACTTAAACAGTCGTATATAATTACATATTTTAGATATTAAAAATGCCTGTAATTTTAGTTTGTTGTTTTAAAAAACTTGTCGGCCTTTTGTCTTGTCGGCCTTTCGACAGTCGACCTTTTTGGCAGTCGGCCTTTTGTCTTGTCGGCCTTTTGACCGGATGTCCCCCCCCCTGCCCCCGTGGGCACTATGTCCAATTAATACATCAACTGCTTATTTTACGTTTAAATAACTAGAAAACAAGGCCCCACTGTAAAAGTAGACGATTGGTAACGCATTGATAAAATACTCTTTAAATATTGCGTTAACATTTCTTCTCAGATCACAGCAACGCGTCAGAAGGGCTTACTTCAATGATTCACATATTGATAATACGATTATTTTAACTGTAAGAAAAATATGTGGGTAACAAAACATCGGAATCAGAAAACGAAAATAGGCGACTTTTTAATTTAGGCCCACGGAAAGAATTTTGTATTTTTAATTTAACACAATTCTGGGTGTTTAATAAATGTATATATTAATAGTTGTTAAGCTATAGACAAAAATAATATATAGCCGTACTGTTTGCTATGCAAACCACGAAAAGGTGTGAAAACTAACACCTTTTCAAACCTTTATAACTTTGTTCCCATAAGAAATTTTGTAAAGCTGATGAAAGATGTAGATTTTTCAAATCAAACTATACATTTCTACGTTTTTTCATTGTGGTAGCTCTTTTTCAATTTTTAATACAAATTTTTACGTAGATTTATGTACAACAGTGAGGGGGTGGCGCAACATAAATATCAATATTTCTTAAAGTATTGTACTAAATTTATTGTACAAACGAGGTTTTGTCGAGGGTATAATGCTAAATGCACATGGAATGTTTCAATCTCGTATAGCGATTTGAATGTTGAATTTGAAGTAAAAATGCAAAGTTAAGAAAACGTGAAAAGAAGGGCGGAAAAAGGCTCTGTGCGTTTCCTCTTATAGAAAACAGAAAAAAAACCGTCTTGTTATGTGTGGAAGAACCATTTGACTAATAAAAAACGCGTTGATTTATATTGTAAGTTTTTGAATCATTTTTTTTGTAGACAGAAAATATGTATACAACAGGTAATGAATTAATGACTATTATATATTATACATCCTATCCATCGAGTGTTATTCTCAGAACAACTATTGTTAAACCAGATTAAGTTTTGTTTGTCAGCCGGTCTTCTCACTTCAATACAATGTCTATCCCTACTTAAATTGTAGCTTACACAAGTTTATTGCCTTTCAATAATAGCCTACAACACAATCCAGGGTACAACGCTTAAGGCTAGACCCCCCCCCCATCCCACACCTCCCCACCGCTGGACAGTGCGTGAAGATCAAATGAGACATAAATTACGTATGGTTATTCAACCGTGAATAACACATCTGTGTAGATAGGGTCAAGCACTATGTTTCCTTACAATTAATGCATATCAGCTATCCCATCTAGTATTTACATTAGCTGCTAGCAAACACTACAAAACCGAAGGGCATACACATTAACACATGTGTCGTATACAGTCCGATGTAAAGTCTGATGAACGCGTTCAAGCCTATCACAGAACGATGTAACAAGATTATAAATGGTCGTTGGTTGAATAGCGAGAAGGGGATGAGGGGGGTGAAGGGGATGGACTTACTACATACATTCCCCCAGACTGACACGTCCATGACGCATTGTTTCAGCTTAGTATAAAGCGTACCAAACATTGTTTAATAGTGTTACATTAACAATCAACAGTACAATTCTTGGCAACGTTTCAATTATTAACCTAAATGTTGTTGTATAATTTTAAAACAACAAATTGAAGAGTATATGCAAAAAAAGTAAACAAACTAAGACAGGCGATTGTTTTGTTTATCTAGAAACAAGATGACCGCCAGGCACACGTGGTTAGTTGCAACCTATCGTACATTACTATGATTTACTGTACTATAATATGATTGGTCAAGCGTATCAACGAATCCGAAATGTTCGGGTTAAATAGATAAAAGGTATTAGTACCGAATTAAGAAATACAAATTTTGGGGAGCAAAATTAGTTTTTTTAATCGAAAACATGGGTATCTTGCACCCTTAACCAAGAATATAGTACATACAACGACCACAAATGATTCGTTCGTAAACACAGGCAACAGTAAAACATAGACGTCGAACACAATATAGGGGTGCATGCTTTTCTCTATCATTTTGTTTAGTTATTCATAACTGTTTTTTCTTGTTTTAATAGATTTTGTTTTCGATAAAGTCGCCTCATTCCAAGAAATCTTCGAAAGGGGACCACGGTATCAACCAGTAGATTTGAGATTGGGTGTTGATGAGGGAGTAAATGTCAATTTAACGTGTTTTGTTAATGTAAGTTCAGTAAATAAATGAAACAATTGAGTGAAAACAAAATTAAAAGCTATAACAGTAATATGACATCTACTTATTTCCCGATAAAATTAAGATCAGTATCGAATTTTAATGGAGTTTTTTTGGGGTGACTTAAGTTAAATTAGTGTGTATGTTGATTCATAGCTTATTTCATTTAATCCCCAAACTACACAATTTAACGTCTTGTTTCTTAAGTACACTTAGCAAAAATTAAAGTTGTTGCAATTATATTTAACTGTAGATATATGTTCGTTCTTTTGTATGTAGTGCTTTATAATTGCAGGGATCTAGCAATGTAAACATCCAATGGAAGTTTGGCAGCATGTTAAGTAACTTTAGCAGCTTTACACTATATCCTGACAAAAACGCAGTAACAATTGGTAAAACTGTTTTATTAAAATCTGGGACAACTTGTACCAGGTACCTTCATTCGTCGACACTGACGTTTCAAACAGAATACAAGTATGATGACTACACGTATGTGTGTGTGGCTACAGAAAACAACAGAGAAACAATTGTTGCTAATATTACTATATGCTTAAGTCAAGGTACAGTTAATTTACTGCACTGATTATTAACCAAGCATATGTTTACATAATATATTGTTAATATTTTATTAGATTTACAAATTAAAGTAAAACTATGGAGTTAATTTACTTAAAATTGTTAGTAATAAAATACTTTATTATCTGCTTTTACTCGCAATGTGTAAAAAAGTGGGGGATAATTCATAATGATCTCTTGAAACTTATATGTTTTATCACCATTTTAAATAGTTATCCTTCATTCAAAAGTAATCGAAAAAACTTTTCGTAAAGCATTACTTTCTTTTCCTCTACAGCTTTTTTAAAGCTACATCCGATATGCAGTATTTTAGTAATGTTGGAAATCCTACAAAGAGGTTAAAATTCTAAGATGGCCGCCGTTGTTATAGTTATCAAAAACTTTTGCCAATTATTGTTTTTAGCGGAAATGCATATTTGGATGTACCTTTAAAAAGCTGCAGAGACAAACTTGTTTGCTCTCTAGTAGTAAAAATGTTTTTTTTACCGGGGCCTACAACTTTAAATACAAAATCAGTTGGTTTTTTTCAATTTTCAGAGTTTCGTGTAAAACCTGTAAGGTATGTATGACAACAGTGCTGATAAGAGAGTAGTAAACAAAACATCCCCACACCCCTCAAAATAAAGTCCTAAACAAACCCTCAGGGACAAAACAACAACAGACCCTCGACATATACCAATATCAGATGTTTTATATATATATATATATATATATATATATATATATATATATATATATATATATATATATATATATATATATATATATCCGCAGAATATAATGTTTAATTTTTTCTTTTTTAAAAATATTCATTTGTCTCAGAGGAAGAGGAAGACAGTAGAATGCTGGAATGTGATTTTTTGATTCAGATACTAAATGATATTTCCGAGGTAGAATCGCAATGAAAAGTCTTTTAGAAATACATTTTACAAAGTAAATTAATGAGAAATTCATTTTTATTTTTAAAACTAGCAACAATAATTTTTCGTAGTTTTTTTCATAGAATAAACTCCAAACAGATGAAACTCAGGATGATTTTTTTCGTTTTGATGGATTTCAATTTTGTTTTGTTACCGTTGGATGTTATATCCCAAGGGTTTTTGACCATGGAGTTATTTGTCCGGGTTATATTCTCTTTCAAACTTAGAAAATTTATTTTGACTTACTTTTAGCTAAATATGGATATTATTTATGATTTAGGCTAAAGTTTTAATGTTGTTGGAATACGACACTAGAGTGTATTTACTAAAATTCAAACTTTAAAAACTTTAACCATATAAACACTAGTACTTTAAACCAAATGACATAGCCGTTTGTTTATTTGATTTGAAAAGACAGGACATGTAAAGCTTTTATTAATTGTGCAAATGGTTAAGGAAATACATTTGCTTTTTTTTAATATCATGACATTTCATTACACAACAATTAGTTATGACATATTTTTGTTCATATTGATTTTTTTATATCAGCTTAATAACGTACATGTAAGAATATTATTAACATTTCTCAACCAATTTACAATGTAAGTTAAATAATTGTTCTCTTGTCAGATTGTTATTCGCTAAAACTTAAGTAGTTAACTGATGTATAATATTGCGAATCTTTAGATGTATCTATCAGTCTATTTTGGCATTTTCCATTTTTAAAGTAATAGATCCTTTTCAATTTTTTAATACATTTTTTATTACATTGAAAGTGACAGCGATTCGATTGTTAACCCAAGAGAGGTTAAAGAAGGCGGATCATTCAATGTGACTTGTGACGCATCACATGCTGGTGTTCCATCAAATACTACAACTCTTAATTTATTACATATTGAATGGACAGACACGTCGAATAGTCCAGTATTATTAGCAAGATACAGGACATACGCTCCTCCATATGAACATAAAGTAAGTCAATAGTATGAAAATTAAAGGGATTGTGTGACACACAGGAGGAAATGTTTGTGGAAGATTTCCATAAAGTATAAAACCATTCTTCTGTATTTAAATTTTTTAAATAACTTCTTAAATACAAATTGATGTCTAAAATAATTAAAATTAATCATTTCTAAAATGTTAGATTGATAACGCAAAGTACAGGTTACATAATTAAGATAAACTTACTTCCCGCCATAAAAAAAATATAGTTTCATCTCACAAAAGTTTAAAAAATTATTTCCATTGATCAGGATAGATAATCCCAATAATGTATTTCCATGCTCGAATTTTCATGGAATTGATAAAGGGTAAACAAAAAGTATTTAAAATACTACCTCAATTTATTACAGAAATCAAATAATAATAAGCTATACGGGAGAATGGTAGTGTTAAAAAATTTACCCAAAAGCACTATGCAGGGAAACTAACGTTTATAGGTATAGTTAAATGGGTATTATGATCTACAACTGCGATTCACGATGATTCAAAGCTACACCAAATTAAGTTTATTGTGGCAAGCGTCGCTAATCGAAGACACACCGGTAGTGCCTGTTTTGTGAATACAAAATATTTTTCAATAAGAATATTATTCTAAATAAAAACTTTTAACGACGTTTATGTATACATTTCAGGAAATGGCATTCATATCCAGAATAAGTAGATATTTAAACCATATAGGACTAAATATACACTTGTTTTGAGTCAGTTGTATTAGTTTTTAATTAGTTTGTTAGTATTGAACTTCAAAGAAAAGTGTTCTTTTAATGTTGGATGATTTTGCAATACCGAAATTACTAGATTTAACATTAGTATTGTTTCAGTTTTTGGTACTAACCTTTATATAAATCCAGGGAAACATCAACAGAAAATCTTTTGCTATATTTTTTGGGAATCATTCTTCCCCCATTCACCACCCAGGACACATATAGCCGACCATTTATTTGAAATATTGATCTTTATCTCGCTGTGTGTATTTATTTAATATCGCGTCAGATTAAATATATGCGTGTTTGTTAGCCAAACAAATTTGAACCTAGATCTTACTATTGTAATAAACATTTTGGTTGCAAGTTTCTCAAAAGCTAAATAAGCTAGGAAATGTAGCCAAATTAATTTTTTTTTATGATTATTACATATTTAAGTTTTTCAAATGTTTTATTGAAGATGAGACTTACATAATAATAAATTGTCTACTAAAATATATCAATCCATTCATCCATTCATTTGTCCATCCGTCCGTCTCTCCGTCCATCCGTCTATCCATCCACCCATCAGTCCGTCTATCTCTATCTCTCCATACTTTAATTCGTCTACCCTTGCAGTCTCTTTACCTGCATATCTTCTCTCTTCTTTCTTTCTTTCTCACTTCATCCCTATATCTGTTTCTCCAGGGGTGTGCCATTTGCGGCCTGCAGACCATATGCGGCTCGCCACAGAGTTTTTTGTTGCCCGCCATAGATTCAGAGAACCCCGCTGTGAACTGAGATTTGCATCATTTCCGCGACCGAAAGTTAATCTCGTATTTTTTTCATTAGTGCGGCTTTGTCAATGCGCATGCGCAGGCAGTGAAAATAAACACTTTCCCGTTTTGTCAGTTTATTTCAGTTTTGTCTATGCAACAGTAAAATTTAAAAATTTCCAAATTACGTAAAGCCATGAACCCTACGAAAAAGCGTAAAATTGGTGATGAATCCCTTGTGTTTTATGAAGAATGGAAACACAAAATGTTTTTGGTAACACAGACACATTTTATTTACTGATTTTTATGATACCATTTATAATTTAAGGAAATATAATGTTAAATAAATAATACAATTATTTTAAACGGTGCGGTCCTCCGCTAAAATCCGCTATCAAATAGCGTACATCAAACCTAAAACATTGTCCACCCATGCGTTGTTCTATCAATTATCTATTCATATATACATCTTTCTATCAATCAATCTATTCATTAATCCATTTAGTTTTGAAATAATACTGTTTGTTTTTCTTTAGTTTATACCATATTCTCTACCTGAGAGAAACTGGAGTTTTAATTTTGTTGGAAACTTGGCAGAAACATCCGAATCTCCAAACAACAGCAACACAATGAAAAACAACAGAAACACAATGAAAATTGAAATAATTGTTCAAGACGCTAAATGTGCAGATGCTGGATTGTATGTTTGTAGAGCTTCATTCGATGAAATTTTATTTTTCATTGGACACCAGAATCTCAGTATTGTAGGTAAGTCTGGCATCCCCATTTTGTCTACTATTGTCATGCCTGGAATGATGCATTTTTACGCATCTTCGGCATTTATAATCGCTAAGATAGAAATTTGTAAATTTAAAGAAACAATTTCGCCACACAACTTGTTATTGAACGTTTGAATTAAAATACAACAAAGATAATGCATGATTTAATTTTTGAGTTTAAAATAGCAGGTTGTCGTTAACATTTTTGTGTATTTAAAAGTTTTAATTTCGAAACGTTTTTTTAAACAATAGTTTTAAATTCGTGTTAATTTTTTACATTACATAAATAAATTCGGCTTCAAAAAAACAGTCAATAATGTTTTTTTTTAAATTTATTCTCACAATCTTTAAACTCAAACAGCCCAAGTAGTTCCTGTGTCCCTGACTTTAGTTCCCCAGAATGCCAAGGGACGGGGTCCATACGAGTCGGTCAATCCTGCAGGGTCTAATGTTACTTTGTTGTGTAATGCCACTGTAAGGTTTTGTCATTGTTTTCACATTTGTTTACAACAAACGTATAACGCAAATACAAATATATATTTTGTATATAGTGCTAGAGCTACAACAGTTAGTTAAATTTATTTTATTTCTTGTGATTTTTTTCCTGTAGTATTATTAAACGATACATGTTGTAGGTCAGTTAGGTAAAGTAAGATTGTTATACAGTAACAATAGGTCCCAAGACAAAAAAGGGAGCCATTTAAAACGACTAAATTAATGGTGGCGGTCCTAATTAAAATTTAGATTCAGCTAGGACAAATTGCGGCATGGCTAGGAGAGGAAACGGAAAGGCGCCAACCAGGGCGTCAACCCTTAAGGGGCGGCAAAATGAGTAAAAAAATATATAAAAAATAAACCGGGAGTGATCTTCCCTAAAATGTATCGAATATTCTTATATAAACAACGGGGGATGGCAACTCGGGATAAAGACATGATTTTTAATCCATTTTTAATTACTTAACATTTTAAAAATATAATAGAGTCTCGTAGAAAAAAGAATTGCGCGTCAAACAATCTGTGTATAATAGTGCGAATATTATTAGTACTTTATAAATTCACTTGCATTTTTTGAGAAATCGGAAATAGCGTACATTACCACTTCCGGTCAACGGAAATTACTAAAAATGTGATGGAAGGCAGAGAATTAGATATTTTAATTACATGTGAAATTTCATTTATCTATTTGAAACGAAAGTCCTAATGAAGTTATAGGCTTTTTACAGAAGGCATAGAATTAGACATTTTACTTATTTTTAAATTTCTTTTATCTATCTGAAATAGTTGCCAAGTTATAGGCTTTTGAAAAACAAAAATTAGAATACTTTCAACTTCTGGTTACCAGAAAGCGCTGAAAAGTTGAAACAGAACTATAAATTTCATATAATACTTGTATATGATCTTTCATTAACCTAGATGTAGCGGTAGCCTACTCAAGTTAATATGTTTACAGACACACACACACACACACACGCACACACAAACATACGGACATAGTGGCAAAGCGCAGTTTTTCCGACTCAATTACGCACAGAACTCTGAAATTGTGAGAAATCTGGATTTATTATTTTTGCCCGATTAAAATAAGTCCCCGTATATAAGGAAGTACTGAAATGTAAAACTATGAATACTGTGAAAATTGCATGTGGTTTGTGTGCACGATTACAATACTTCCTACATACTCTGTATACGACATAGTAAAAGGACTCTCTAAGCAGCAGTATTTAATTATACACAGTCAAGGTTAATAAAAATAAACCTGGAGTGGTCTCCCCTAATTCTATTCTATTTAAAAAAGTTGAAGTAATAAAACATTGATTAAAAATGATGTATAAATCCTGAGTTGCCATCCCCCGTATTGTATTTAAGAATATTTGAGAAAGTTTAGGGAAGATCATCCCCGGTTTATTTAATTTATTTCCATATTTATTTTTGTTTATATTTTTAATGTGTCCGTACCTTGTTGCAGGGACCAAAAAACGTAACTTTTCAATGGAAGTTTGGAGGAAGATTAAGTAATTTTAGCAGTTTTACGCCATATCCTGTACAAAACGCTGTGTCAGTTGCTGAACCTGTGCTGGTCAGTTCTGTGACAACCTGTGTCCAGTATATTCATTCGTCAACACTGAAGTTTCAAACAGAAGACATGTATGATGGCTACATGTATATGTGTGTGGCTACAGAAAACAACAGAGACACAATTGTGGGGAATATGACGATATACACAAAACAGGTATATTTATATTGATAAAGAATGTACTAATTTTAGACTTTAACTGAAAGGTTATTAAAGTTCTATACAATAAAATATGATTTTTGATAAACTTTATAGAATTGTATGCAGTATATGTTTAATAAATTAAAAATTGACTATTCACAATTTAAAACATTCAGGAATTTTAAATTATTTCATAAAAGAAAATATTTCATTCAGATAATTTTAGTAAGTTTTATTCCTTATATTTATTTTTAAACTATGTTTCTAATTTTTTCAGTGACATGGGTGACATTGTAGGAGACTTTGAATAAAGCCTATTGAATTTTTTTCCTGAAATCAAAAGTAGCCTTAAGTATGTTGCTAGTTGATTAAAGCGTACAGACTATTATCCGGAATTTTGTTTTGTTTGCGTGGAAGTGTAACAAAATGTATTAAAGCTATACATAGAAATGTGTGTGTGTCGCAAATAGAAAATTAACTGACTAATCTAAATTTGGTTTTGTGCTTTGCATGAATCATTGTGGAGAAAGCTATGAGAGTGTCTCCCTACGAGATAACTACGGATATTTATCGTCTCTCCCCTTCACCCCCTTGTCCCATAATAGAATATAATACGTTACCCGTATTCGTTGATTCCAGTTTAAATAATTTTTTAAATTGTATATAACTTGTCCAATGATTAAAATGTAAAAAGTATTACACATAATAAAACATCCCTTATGCAAACGGTGTTATATATACAGGTACAGTTGGTACAGGTACAGGTACATTTTGTACATGTACATGTGTTACAGGTACAAGTGGTACAGGTACAACTTGTACAGGTACAAGTGGTAAAGGTACAGGTACAAGTGGTCAAGGTACAATTAGTATAGGTACAAGTGGTACAGGTACAATTAGTAGAGGTACAATTGCTACAGATGCAAGTGGTATAGGTACAAGTGTTACAGGTACAAGTGGTACAGGTACAAGTGGTACAGGTACAAATGGTACAGGTACAGGTACAAGTGGTACAGGTACAAGTGGTACAGGTACAATTGGTACAGGTACAAGTGGTACAGGTACAAGTGGTACAGGTACAAGTGGTACAGGTACAAGTGGTACACGTACAATTGGTATAGGTACATGTACAAGTGGTACAGGTACAAGTGGTACAGGTACAAGTGGTACAGGTACAGGTACAAGTGGTACAGGTACAAGTGGTAAAGGTACAAGTGGTACAGGTACAAGTGGTACACGTACAATTGGTACAGATACATGTACAAGTGGTACAGATACAAGTGGTACACGTACAATTGATACAGGTACATGTAGAAGTAGTAGAGGTACAAGTGGTACAGGTACATTTGGTACAGGTACATGTACAAGTGTTACAGGTACAAGTGGTACAGGTACAAGTGGTACTGCCTTTTACGCCTGCAACACAATGGCAAACTATATCCACATGCTACAGCTCGTCAATTTAGAAAATCAACATAGGGAAATCTCAACGCACGCCAATAGATCTAAAGAAACCGCATCATAATTATTAAGATTGTGATTTAGATTAAGTTAATCACTGGTTTTGTTTTGAAAATGTATTTCCCAATCAAAATAAAGTGGTAAAAAATCACATGAAATTTTGACAGTTTTAACCGGTTTACATCTCAGCAGGCACCACTACATCATAAACGGAGTATAGGGGACTTATTTAATCGGGCTAAAATTATAAATCCAGCGTTATCAAAATTTCGGCGTTTTATGCGAAATCAAGTCGGAAAAACTGCTCTTTGCAATTCTGTCAGTATGTCTATGTGTGTATGTATGTGTGTGTCAACACGATAAATTGAGTACCGTTACAGATAGGTTAATGAAATTTTATACGTAAGTATTAAAAAAAATTGAAGTTCTGCTTCAACCTTTAGCAATATCGGGAAACCGAAAAATGATTTTTATTGTACTTTTGTTTTTCAAAAGACTTAACATGAGAGCTTTTTCAGATAGATGAATGAATTTTTACAAATGAGTACAACAATTAATTTTCTGCTTTTCTCAAAGTTTGAATAATTTCCTTTTACCGAAATAATACTTTATGCTATTTCCGATTTGTCGAAAAACGCATAAGTTAGTATAAAGTACTAACATTCCGCACTATTATACACACATTGTTAGCTGTTCACGTAGTGCGTATTTTATTTTTCAACGAGATTCTATTTTATTTTTAAAAGTTTTATTATTTAAAAATTGATTTAAAAGCCTGTCTGTATCTCGAGTTGCCATTCCAATAAAAATGGACCCGTACTGTCTGATTAGTCCTATGGTTATTTTTTCATTTACCAGAATGTTGGTTAAGCTGTGATAATGCTCCATACATTCAGAATATAATACCGTTTAGTCTTCATCTCAACACTTTACAAAACATCACTGCCCGTATCGTTAGCTCAAAAACATGTAGGATTTGGTTTCTTTAAAGCTGTTGGTTAATCCGTTGTTAATCCTATAATCTTTTAAACCACCCACATGTATGTGTACTCAGACAGAGATTTGTTTCTTGTGGATAAAATGTGGTGACGAGACAAGTATAGAGCTCTAGTGGTGAAACAGTGGCGTAGGTACAGCGAAGTTAGGGCTAGGGTTTGGATTTACAATTAATAAGTAGTACTTTATTGGCGACCAATTAGCGTTGAAAAAACACACAAATTTAAAGGCATGAGGCTGTTTTGAAATATATCCATATTATTTCATAATAAACAGAGTAGATGGCACAGTAATCATTAATTTTTCCTGCTAGTAGAGTTCTCCCGTTTCAATGACCTCGTCATACAAGGAGATAGTGCGGGCAGCACAATGCCCAGCCGCTTTTATTTCCCTAAAGTGTATCAGCTGACAATCTAGCGTGAGTGGACATCCTACACATTTGAGCCCGGGATCCGAAGTCGAGTCTTTCGAGTTAGCAGTTGTAAGCTCTCTCTTTGAGCCAATCTGTCCCAGAAAAGTTAAGTAAAGTTCCCTTTTCGAACCTGCGCCAGGTAAAGTAGAGTTCACATGTTTCAGTAACCTCGACATATGAAAGAAAAGTGTGATCGGCACTATGCCCAGCCACCTCTTATTTCCCTAGTGAGTCAGTTCTCCATCAGAGCTGTGTGGATTCAGAAAAATTATTTCAAACTCAAGGCTTTCGAGTTAGCAGTTGTAAAACAATACGACCACGCCGTTGACACTCTGGAGTCGACTATACCTCTAATGATGATTGCTATATCATTACTGACAACTAGAGTTAACTTATTTTTTCTCGAATAAATCAACCAACCCCCCCCTGCATCCCTACTAGCATCACCTCTGCTTTCCAACGCCACGTCTACTGTAACGTAGACTAGACTCTATTTAAAACGAAAAGACTGGTTAACTTACATTTATATTTAGCTAAGCCATCTGGTACATTTTATCTTTCATGACGACAAATTCATGCATTTCAAAATGAACTACTGCATTTTATACGGCTTGGGGATGGCAATACTGGGTTTATCAAAAGGTTATATTTTTTCTTTTCCCGAATATTTTTGTTTAAAAAGAATTTTTTTAAAAAATAATTTTTTGTATAAGTGTTGAAACTGTGTTCAATATAACGGCCATTGTCTAATAAAATAATACATTGATTACTTAATTGAATTTTTAAAAAATATCATACAATCGTTTTAATAACAAGCTTTTATGTGAAAATGCACTAAAAAGTAGAACATAAATTATACACTACAATTT
The DNA here is from genome assembly GCF_028476545.2 of Physella acuta. NCBI lineage: Eukaryota > Metazoa > Mollusca > Gastropoda > Physidae > Physella > Physella acuta. The sequence goes on from NW_026731690.1 coordinate 211,196, forward strand.
AATTAACTATAAATAAAATCGTATCTATTGGACCCCTTTAGTAATATTTAGGAAGATACCAACGCTATTCTTTAAAATTATTTAAACAGTAGTGGATAATTTATTTTCTACTTTTTAGTGCATTTTTACATACAAGCTAGTTAATAAACCGTTTTTTTTACAAATTTTTTTTAGTACTTTACATGTTTTATATACATAAGAGTTGCATGACTAAAAACCATTGCGCACCTTAACAACGCGTGGATAATTGCTCGAGGAAAGTTTGATGAGACAGCCGACTTTAAATGTTTTAAATTTATAATAGAGTTGCATGACTAAAAACCATTGCGCACCTAATGAACGTGATAACGTGTGTATAATAGTGCAGCATCGTTGGAAGAGACAGCCTACTAATTTGGACAAAATTTGAATTAATTTATAAAAAAATAATTAGGCAACAAATAAGTCAGGTGAAATGTCATGTTGCATTTATTTTTATGTCCTGACCCACGTACGAACAACGAACCCTATTTGTCGGTTAGAAGTGCTCGTAATTTTGCTCAGGCGTTTCGATCTAGACTGAAGTTAAATAAAAGCTTGTGAAAAGTGTTTATTTAGCATTTAATGCAAGATTATCGTTTTAGTGAAAGGTCAAACCAGTAGAAATGATATCGTAAGCCCAAGTGTAGCTGAGACTGGAGGAACTTTTACTGTGACATGTGACGCGTCACGTGCTGGTGTACCAACAACTGCTACAACAATTTCTCTATTACAAATTACATACAAACGTGGGACAATCAATTCAGGTTTAGCAATATACAGTACATATATACCTCCATACGAAAGAAGAGTAAGTGTTTTAATTAAAAATTTAATTAGCAACTTTTATAGGGTATAGTCTTACATATACCTACTTGTATGACCCTGACCCTGACCCTGACCCTAACCATGACCGTGACCGTGACCGATTGTTAACACGTTGAGTTCACGATTGTTGAATTATGTACGTTTCTGAATGACAAAATATATATCCGTTTTTTTCATAATTCAATAAAGACTATAATTTTTTTTTAAAATAAAAACTTGCTGTCCCGGCTTGGCATTGCTTCTCTAGGTTTTTTGAAAAACATTTGATAAATTCCAATGGTTAAGTAATTAGTGATTTGCTGTTATGTAAATTGCTCAAGTTTAAGAGTAATTTGTGTGAAGTTGACGGAAAGTTCGCAAATTTATTACTTGAGAGGTAATTAGTACTAAGATGCTTTCTTAATAGTATAACTCAAAGATTATACTTCATTAGTTGTTTTTTTTTTAATTAATATGCGATTTTCTACGATCTCACAAAGAGATTCTGGTAAAAGCCAGCTCTTTGGGTTCGGCCAAAGGAGTTTTTTTTTTATATAATTTAACTTTCTGTCGCTTTTTAGCCATTGCCTTGTGAGTAGAAACTGACCGGTAATTTTTCCATGTCCATTCTTTTACTCAGGTCTATGAAAAAAATTAGCGAGATGTACAAAACTAAGGTACCCTAAAAGTTTTGTAAATAGTCATTGTTTTTTCACCAAATAAACAATGTAAATATAGAGAGATTAAGCAGTATATATCCGGCACTGCCCGAGTTTAGGAAATGTATTACTTGTCATATCAATGTCTCTATGCAAATATGGACGTTTGAGAAAATAACTCATAACCCAACATCAAACTCCAACTCAAAAACCTAACCCTAACTTTAACCAACCAAAGCCAAAACACAAACTTAAAATCAGACATAACACATATACAAACACAAACAAAAACCCGAATAAAAACCCAAAAGCAAACGCAAACCGAAACAAAAGCAAAAACACTAACAAAATCATATAGACAAACAAACACAATAGCAATCGCAAACAGAAAAGCTAACGAAAACGGCAACAAACTCTAACGAAATGCAACCAAAACACAAACGCAAACACAAACATTAACACAAACTTAAACACAAACACATAGTACTCACAGTATAGCCTGGGCGCCAAATAGCATCATGCGGGGCGCCTATGGACGACTGTGGGCTCGCCTGATTGAATTTTAGTGAACGTTGGCGCTGAAGTGCATACGGGAAGGCCGGAGGCGCCAAATATCTGGGCGAGAGAGGACGCCGTGGGTTCGAATTAATGAACGAATATACTAAACCTTTTTATGTATAGCATATCGCACTATTTAAAACGAACACATGCTAATTATATATATATATTTTCCAACATCAAAACAAACTAATAACAAGTAGCCTACTTTCTCTATGTAATGTTTTTTTTGGGTGATCTATCAAGAAAAATAATTGGTATTATGGGAAGATATTCCTTTTTTGTTTAGACTAAATAATAATTTTTGTGAATTGTGATATATTTGTTTTTGATCTTTACGTATTTCGTCAATTATAATGATAGTTTAGAAAACGAGAACTTTGTTTACAAAAGCATTAATATTTATTTTTTAGACTTCAATTGAGATTGTTGTCCAAAAATGAACACTTTAGGAATATTACACATCGGCGACCGAGTCGAATTTTTGTATTATATGCATGTTTTACACAAGCATACCCACAGAGCACAGAATCTTTCATCTTTATATATTAGACCAGGGGTCTCCAAACTACGGCCCGCGGGCCGGATGCGGCCCGCGAGGTCATTTTATCCGGCCCGCGACGATCTTTTTGTCCACTGAATAAATGTTTGCTGGAGCTGGCTGAGGAACTTTGACCAGAAAATTCAAAACTATTTGAAAATGTGGCTTCGTGTTGCATATATTGGTGAAAACATAGTGACTGTTATAACTGGGATTAGCATATGATAGAAAACTGGAATAGAATATCGTTTAAATCATAATAGTATTTATGTCCACACTATTATATTGTTTAATTGTAGATTAGATAGATCATAATAGCTGTATTAGGAATAGCCCTTAGTGTATTTGATTGAACGTCCCCTTACTAGATACAAGTCTGAATAGCCTGTAGTTGTCCCAGTCGTAAAAAGTTCGAGTTAATGCATGCACAGGTCAGGCGCCCCGCCCCTCGCGGGACTGCTGGGGTTAGGTAGGGGTTGGGTTACCTTAGGGTGAAGTTGGGGCCGCGTGAATGAATTAAGTTAGTTGAATGCTAGACTTGTTATCGTGTGGAAGTGTGTGTCTTGTGCTCCGTGGCAGAACTCTGTGCTAGTTTCTTTCGTGTATTAAAAGTCTTAATATCGTTCGTGTGTTGGGGTTATTAAATCAGGGCTTAAACTGTTACCTCAACCCTCACTGCAGTCATCACCACCATCAAAACAAAGCACACAGATGACTTCATAACAGTGACCTCCAGCTGCAGTTTCAGTAGCGGTTTTCTTACTTGGATTCATAGGCAGAAGAATTGAGACTGTTTCAAAGCCCATTTGAAGCAAATGTGGCCAGTTGCAAAGATTAACTGCAGATGGAGGTCATTGAAGTGCAAGAAAATGACTTCCTTAGAGACACGTTCAAAGAAGGTCAGATGGGTTTTCATACGTTTTTGCACAAGGAAGACTGTCCTAACATTAAAACTTTTGCATCAAAGTACCTTTCAAATTTTCGAACAACATACCTGGGTGGGGGGGGGGGGGTGGACACTTGAAATGTGTATATATTTCTATATAAATTATATTTCGTTGGGGGGGAGGGGGCAGTAGACGTTCTTCGGGGGGGGGGGGCTCCACGACCCTGAAGAGATGCCTTAAAGAAACTCTGGCCCCCGAACTGATATTTGATAGTTAATGCGGCCCTCGGGCTAAAAAGTTTGGAGACCCCTGTATTAGACGAATAAGAATAGCCGCCTCGGCCTAGGGCCTGCACTGGCATCTAAAAAAAAACCAACCTGTAAAGCACTATGACGTGTGTGTTTTTTAAGCATCATATGCCCGGGTTTAGGAAATATATTACTTTTCGAATTAACTTTAACCACAAAAAACAACAAACAAACACGAAAACAAACGCAGACATAACGTAAAAGCAAACACACACAAAACACAAATCCAAACACAAAAGCAAACAAAAACTCAAAAAGAAACGCAAACGCAAACACAAACTCAAACACAAAAGCAAACACAATAGTAAACAGAAACAAACTGCAAACACTAACAAATTACAAAAGCAAACAAAAACATAAATAATAACGCAAACACAAACACAGACTCAGACGCAAGCCATAAACAAACAATAACGCAGAAAATAAACACAAACTTAAATGCAATCTTAAACGCATAGTGCGCACATTGTAGATTGGGTGCCAAATCACAACCTCCAGGGGCGCCTTGGTTCGATTTAATGAAAAATTATAGTATCTCTTCTTATCCATAGTCTACCGCGCTGTTTAAAAAAAACGTAGGAAGGCCCGAGAAGCCAAATAGTAATCTATCGGGTCGTGAGAGGACTCCCAAGATTTGATTTAGTGAAGGACTATAGTAACCATTTTTGCTCACAGCCTATCGCATTCACACTAGTGTATGCACCAAAGCGTTCACAAGATTGCCCGGGGCACAAATAGTACTCCATCTAATCCGTAAACGGAAAGATAAAAGTTATAGACGACATTGAGGAACGGCTTCTAAATTGTTATTGATTAAACATAATAATTAGTAAACAGTACATTCAGTGGATAAAATAAATAAAAGGTAGTATTTAAATTAGCACTTTTTCTACCTGCCAAATTACACTTTATCAATTATAAATTATAATTGTGTTTTCCAACATCAAAAAAATTAATAAAATTTTATTTTTCGCGATGGGTCTAATAGAAAAGATTTTTGTGTGTGTTCTTTCAAGGAAATTAAATTAATCTAAAGGAATAAGGGGTGTAATTGCACACTTTTTTCAGACACAATTAGAAGTTTAGTGAAGGGTAATATATTTTCTTTTGATTTTTTGCTCATTCTACACTCTGTGAATTAAAACGATAAGTTTGGAAAATGTAAAATATTTAACAAAGGCATTAAAGTATTTTTATAATCATTATTTTAAATAATAAACATTTCAAGAATTTAGCACAATGGCGATCAAATTGGGATTTTTACTATATTATTATGTATTCTGTCACATACACAGCCAAAGAATCCTATTGAGCTTTATAAATTGAATACTAACCCCATTTCCCTTTTAAATAAACTGGGATTGATCTCCCCTAAACTTTCTCGAATATTCTAATATAACACTACGGGGCATTATAACAGAATAGAATCTCGTAAAATAAAGATATGTACACCAAGTGAACGCCAAATTAAATGTGCATAATAGTGCGGGATATTATTAGTACTTTATAAAATCACAATGCGTTTTTTTAGAAATCGAAAATAGCGTAAATTACTACTTCCGTTCGACGGAAATTACTCAAAATTTGACAGACGGCAGAGAATTAGAGCTCTTACTTACATGTGAAATTGTATTTATCTATCTGAAATAGTAGTTAAGTTATAGGCTTTTAAAAATTCAAAGAAGAAAAAGTACCACTTTCGTTTATCGGAAATCGCTCAAAAGTTGACACGGATCTAAGATTTTGATATAATACTTATATATGAAATTTCCTCAACCTAGCTGTAACGGTATTCAAGTTATCGTGTTTACACACACACACACACACACACACACACATACATTCGGACAAGGTTGCAAAACTATGTTTTTCCGACTCAGGTAGCCCTAAAACGTTGAGATTTGCAAAAAGCTCGTTTTTTTTGCACGATTACAAGCCTTTCTCTATAATTTGTGTATACGAGAAAGTAAAAAGAAAACACAAAATAAACCGGTAGTGATCTCTCCTAAACTTACTCGAATATTCTTATATAAAACAACAGGGGATGGTAACTCGGGATATAGTTATGATTTTTTATCAATTTTAAATACACTGAATGATTTCATATTATCATTACATATATATATATATATATATATATATATATATATATATAAATAAATAAATATATATATATATATATATATATATATATATATATATATATATATATATATATATATATATTCTAAATGGACTTCTCAGCTTCTTTCTTTTATTTTTAGTTTCCACCAACTTCTTATCCAGTAAGAAACTGGACTTATAATTTTGAAGGTAGCCTAAGAGGTACTGCGGACCATCCAAAAAACTGGAACACGATGAAAATGGAATTAATTGTCCGTGATGCCAAATGTGCAGACGCCGGCACTTACATTTGTCATGGGATTTACCTAAACTCTGCTGGTTTTGAAATAAAATCAGACGGCTTTTACCAGAATCTATCTATCAGAGGCAAGTAGGGCCTATATTTCATTCTGAGTTTGAACATATTAACATTAGGATACATTTGAATTTTAACAATAACTTCTTTTAATGTGTAACAAATATGAATATCTAATTTTAAATGAGTTAATAAAATGTATTTAATTAAATAACTTATAGTAGCATTAAAAAATTGCTTAACTTGAAGAGTGTATTATATATAAACATGACTATAATACGTTTGTTCTCTTGCCAAAACTATCGGCGTTAAAAAATAATTAAATTTAAGTTTGATATTCACGTTCTGGTATTCACTTTTTTTATATTTACTACTTTCTGAAATGCACTTTTTAAAATTCACTTTTTAATATGCACTCTTAGAAATGCATTTTTTGAAATGCTCATTTTAGGTGATTAAAAAAGCAGATACAATAGCCTCATAACATTTTCAATTTAAACAGTTGGAAGAAAAATGTCTTTCTACTTAAATCCAATGAATAATACTGGACTGGGTCCATTTGAGTCCGTTCATCAACCTGGCTCAAATGTTACTATATATTGCAGCATTGAAGTAAGTACAGTCACATTTAAAACAGCTGTAATAACAACAAAAAAAAGAAATTGTTACGCCATTAAAATATGTAGTGAGAAGCGGAACATTTGGTGTATTTTAAAAAAAAATGTCCATGCACCCGCATAAAACATCACATTATAAACTAAAGTATACCAACAACATTCTTCCCACGCTAGTAATTCGTTAGTTTAATTTTTGCTGTACAAACAAGTGCTTGAAAAACATTATTTTGTATCTTCATAAACCAGAGAAAACTTTATTTTGATCCTGAGTTTCCTTTGGTCATATTAAATTCTTTATACATTTATGATTTTAATGCATCTTTACTTTCTCCTATATATGAAGTATAGAGAAAGTCTTGTAATCGTGCAAAAAAAATCGAGATTTTTACAAATATCGACGTTTTACACCTCACTGATACGGAAAAACATAATTTTGCAATCTTGTCCTTATGTGTGTGCGTGTGTGTCTGTCTGTCTGTCTGTGTGTATGTAAACACGATAACTTGAGTACCGTTAAAGCTAGGTTGATGACATTTTATATATAAGTATTTTATCAAAATCGTAGATCCGTATCAACTTTTGAGCGATTTCCGATAAACAGAAGTGGTACTTTTTCTCCTTTGAATTTTTCAAAAACCTATAACTTGAGTACTATTACAGATAGGTAAATGAAATTTCATATGTAAGTAAAAGATCTACATCTCTACCATCTTTCAAAGTTTGAGTAATTTTCGTTTACCGGAAGTACTAACTTATTAGCAAAATTGACAAAGTTCAGAACATTGGTTTGAGAATAATGACAGGAGCCATGAAAACAACACCCATAAAAGCTATGGAGGAAATAGCCGCTCTTAGCTCAATAGAAGAGAGAAGAGAATAAAAAATCCTCCCTCAATACACAAAGCTAGAGGCACTGGAAAACCATAACCTAAAACAAAAACTCCAGAAACCCAGTCCATCAACCAGACTACAAAGAACAAGTTTCATCAAAGAAGCAAAGAATCTGAAAAAGAAATATGAAATCGAAAATATCATTCCTGAAGCAATAAAAACTCAAAACCTCTCCCCGCCTTGGATCTCCCACTGTCACTTAACCATTATTGACTCAATAGACACCATAGGAAAAAAATCTGACTATGATCTAGAAGAACTTAAGAAAATAACAAATAAACACATTAAGGATCAGTACCCCAGCAATACCTGGATTAGAGTTTTCACAGATGGCTCAGCTGAAGATGCCACAAAAAATGGCGGGGCTGGCATCCTTATTTAATGGCCAAGCGGAGAAAGCCTGGAAAAGTCAATAGCCACAGGCAGCCTATCCGACAATTTTAGGGCAGAAAAAGAAGCTTTAGAACATGCAGCAAACCTCCTGTCAGAACACCCTGAATCACCGAATAGTCAGATTGTATTTCTTACAGATGCCAAATCAGACCTGCAATCCCTACAAAATCCAGAGTCCTATATTCAAGCACTTATGACAGCACTAGAGAGGCTAAAAAATACCTGCAGCAGAATTGTGCTGCAGTGGATCCCGGGCCACTGCCAGATCAAGGGTAACGAGATCGCAGACCAGCTGGCAAAAATTGGGGGAAAGAAACCACAACCGGAAATTTCGCTACACCCAAAAGAAATAAAAAGAATAATAAAAAACAAACAAACGCAAATGTGGTCTGTCACACATTAAAGACGACGGCTATTATAATTTAACACGAAAACAACAATACATAATCTTTCGACTTAGAACAGGCCACAACAGACTAAATCAACACATGCACAGAAAACTGAAGGTTGGGTGTAGCGAAATGTGCCCTTGTGGCAAGGCCCCGGAAAACACGGAGCATGTACTCCAGGAATGTACTTTGTATAGCCAGGCACGAGACAGACACTGGCCCCAGCCCACCCCACTCAGGGAAAAATTATATGGGGCACCTGACAAACTGGAGACCACAGTCCGGTTTGTCCACGAAGTTGGACTTGTTGTCTGAATCCTCCACCATATTCACAATAAAGAACGAGGAAGAAGAAAGAAGAAGAAGAAGAGTACCGTTAAAGCTAGGTTTATGACATTTTATATATAAGTATTTTATCAAAATCGTAGATCCATATCAACTTTTGAGCGATTTCCGATAAACGGAAGTGGTACTTTTTCTACTTTGAATTTTTCAAAAACCTATAACTTGAGTACTATTACAGATAGGTAAATGAAATTTCTTATGTAAGTAAAAGATCTACATCTCTACCATCTTTCAAAGTTTGAGTAATTTTCGTTCACCGAAAGTACTAACTTACGCTATTTCCGATTTCTCAAAAAACGCTTGTGAATTTATAAAGTACTAATAATATTCCGCACTATTATACACATCTTTATTCGGCGTTCGATTGGTGCGCAATTCTTTTTTTATGAGATTCTATTATTTTTTTTAAAGTTTAAGTATTCAAAATGGATAAAAAATCATAACTATATCCCGAGTTACCATCCCCTGTTGTTTTATATAAGAATATTCGAGAAAGTTTAGGGGAGATCACTCCCGGTTTATTTTGTGTTATCTTTGTACTTTCTCGTATACACAAATTATAGAGAAAGGCTTGTAATCGTGCAAAAAAAATCGATCTTTTTTGCAAAGCTCCCTGAGTCAGAAAAAACATAGTTTTGCAATCTTGTCCGTATGTCTGTGTGTGTGTGTGTGTGTGTGTGTGTGTAAACACGATTACTTGAGTACCGTTACAGCTAGGTTGATGAAATTTCATATATAAGTATTTTATCAAAATCGTAGATCTGTATCAACTTTTGAGCGATTTCTAATAACAGGAAGTGGTACTTTTTCTACTTTGAATTTTTCAAAAGCCTTTAACTTGAGTACCGTTTCAGATAGATAAATGGAATTTCAAATGTGAGTAAAAGATCTAATTCTGTAACACCTGTTAAATTTTGAGTAATTTTCGTTGACCGGAAGTAGTAATTTACGCTATTTCAGATTTCTCAAAAAACTAATTTAAATTTATAAGTACTAATAATATTGTGCACTATTATGCACATTTTGTTTGGCGTTCACTTGATGTGCAATTCTTTTTCCACGAGATTTTATTCTATTTTAAAAAGTTTAAGTATTTAAAATGGATTAAAAATCATGTCTATACCCCGAGTACCCATTCACTGTTGATTTATATAAGAATATTCGAGAAAGTTTAGGGGAGATCACTCCCGGTTTTATTTGTATAAATTACAACTGAGATTTAAAAAAAAAATGTAAAAAAAAAACCTAGCTTTTGCGAGAAGTGGGACAATATGTCCTTCTTCTCATCACAGCCGTACAGAATATATCATCAAGTTTAATGGAATGGTTTTAACTTTATGGCCAATTAGGCTACTTAATTAACCTACATCTTTTTACTTAAACATCTATCCAGTAATTGTTTAAATTTTTTTTACAGGAATTTCTCACTCTTCACCACCCCTGTACCTCAGCTCACGAATTTTAAATTTTGTGTCCTATACGTCTGGGCCAAACATTGAACATCACAATTTGTTAGTGACTAGGAAATTTAGGGAATATCTTAGACATGCGAAAGATAAAAAACAATTTAGATTATATTAAATTGTCATTTTATGTCAGACGTGGAAGGGAGATAACTCTTCCAGACACATAACAATATTACCCACATACATCAAAACTTCTTGTTTAATGCATATCTATTCAACAGCATGTTTTTGTATTGTCGTTTCTCTATAGTTTACTATTATTTCAGGGACCAAACAACGTAACCTTTCAATGGAAAATCCGCAACAAATTGACTAATTTCAGTAGCATTTCTCTATACCCTGCACTAAACCCAATATTTGAGAGAGTCGAATTAGAACCAGCTTGTTCCCGATACCGTTATTCGTCAACACTAAAGTTTCAAATAGAATACAATTATGATGGCTACATATTTGTGTGTGAGGCTACAGAAAACAACAAAGACACTGTTGTTGGGAACATGACCATATACACTCAAATAGGTATTTGGATGTCTCGCTCAAACTGTAAATTACAAGGACAAACAGTTTTTTGTAAATTAGTTTAAACTTAATAATGATACTTAGAATTTAGTTATTTATTTAGGTAGTAGAAAACGTTAACAACTAATTAATAAATGACTGAATTCCGAGATAAATGATAATTTGAAAATCAACATTTTAATTGTAATTTTTATAACTTACATCTTTAGTATAAATTGTTTATCTCCGTTTCTCTCCGTTTTTATTCATGTTTTACCCTTTTTTATAACTGTAAATAACTATTTTAAAATATTTTCAGGGATAGAGGAAGCCCATACAGGGTATGAAAGGCACCACTATTATTGTTTTAGTTTGTATTTATTTTCACACAAATGCTTTTCTTTTAATATAACATTATCAAAGCTATAATGAATTGAGCTGATTGGAAATTTAATTTTAGGATTTGATTAGTTTGGTATATGGCTTGAATTAAAATACATTAAGGCACAACAGATGTCTAATATACGTGCTAAAATTCGTAGTAATTATACAAGACTTTAAGTTTATTAGATCTTTAGTCTAAAGAAAGAGGAAGATATTGAATTGTACCTGTACTGCTTTTAATTTAAGAGAATACCTGAACTACCGGGTTAATTACTATTTACACAAATGTATTATTTTTTTTTACGCCAAGTAGCAATATGAAATGTAAGCATCTATACTTGCAATGAATAACTACTGGTTTAATTAAACAAATGTATTCTATATTTTCTAGTCAAAGAATAAATAATCAGCTTATCAGCCCAAGTGTAGCTGGGACTGGAGGAACTTTTACTGTGACATGTGACGAGTCACGTGCTGGTGTTCCAACAACTGCTACAACAGTTCGGACGCTGGTGATTGAGTGGTCAGATGGTACACAGCAGCTTAAACCTTTAGCAAGATACGGACATAATGGTACTCAATACGAGGCTAAGGTAACGCTTTTATTGCTATGTTGTTTCGAATTGAAGTTGAATTACACTTTATGTTGTTTTATCATTTTGATTATGCCTCAAATAAAACGAATAAGACAAAAACATTAAGATTATTTAAATCTAATTAATATACTAAATTTAAAGACAAAAATATGTCAGACAGACTAGTATGATTATATTTTTATTATTTAAAACTTTAAGACAATTTTTTATTAATAACTAGCCATAGATACCCGTTTCACGTGAATTATAGGCTCATATATTTTTAATTTTATACTTACCTGGAAAAAATCATTTATAAAATAGTTTAAAACGCAATGTGCTTTACTACACGTTTAACGGTAGTAGTGATAAAGCAAAAAAAAAAAAAAAAAAAAAAAAAAAAAAACAACTTAATAGCTAAAACCAAATTATATACACAACACCATATTGAATACACACGCTGATTATAAGACTCAAATGATTTCGTTTATAACCCGACTGTTCAGTGGTATTTATGTAATTTGTATAAGTTGTATACATTTCATAGCGGACGTCTTGGTAATTAGATCTATAAATCTAAATAAAATTTGAATGAAATGAATCCTTTCTTCATATTCTAAATTTGCGACATGTGACGTCATTGTTTTTTACGTTTTTGTTACAAACATAAACACTTTCGGGTTGCATAATTAAAAGTGTTTTTCTACATTTCAATATGCCTTTATTCACTTTTTCCTTCTTTAAATACAATTTAGTTTATACGTTTAAAACATCCGCAATATATCTTTAAGAAAAGCCCGTATCATAAAGTTCCCTTGGAACATGCGAACAGAGAGAGAGAGAGAGAGAGAGAGAGAGAGAGAGAGAGAGAGAGAGAGAGAGAGAGAGAGAGAGAGAGAAAGAGAGAGAGAGAGAAAGTGGGGGTTGGGAATTTTTAAATATTAATCCTAAAAATAAAATCCACAATACACTAATTCTGAAAACGTATATATACGGATAGATATAAAGAAAAATACCAGCATAATATCTATTATTCAGCCTCCACCGCAAAGTTTCCCTGCAAGAAAATTGGCATTTCGGTTTTCTGGAACCTTACAAGCAACTGCTAGAAAACCAAAGAACAGGAACACAATGAAAATAGAAGTGGTGATCTATGACGCTAAATGTACAGATGCTGGTTTTTATTTTTGTAGTGCCATATACCTTAACTCCAATAAAAGTGATTCGATATCAAATAGCTACCAGATTCTCACGGTTAAAGGTGAGTTTTTCATATTCCGTCTAAATGCAAACACATATAGTAGAAACATGTATTTTCAGTTACTTACATTAGAATGAACAGTAGGTTTATATTTCATTATTTTGCTATGTATACATTTGATTTGTAAAATGTAATGGAAATAAAAGCAATTTTAGTTATTTTTTAAAAATAGTATATTAATTATTATATTCATTATGTTTAAAATTAAAAGACGTAAGTAAATATGGCTAATGAGATTTAAATCTTTAAACACCGCGTCCCATTCTTGTTTCGCTGTATGTAAATACCAATGATAAAGTTGGACTGCGTCCTAATCAGTCTGTTATTGGTGTGGGTTCTGATGTTGATTTGAATTGTATCATCGACGTAAGAATCTTTATAGCTTTAACTTAGTATAAACGAGTAATCTAAAACAGGGGTCGGCAACCTGCGGCTCGCGAGCCGCATGCGGCCCTTTTGATATTAAGATGCGGCTCTCCGGTTCCTTGCACAAATACTAATAATCGTAATAAAAAAATAAAATATTTGATATAAAAAAATGTTAGTGGCTCTTTAAAACCAGGGAAATTTTGAAAATTGTAACTTTTGGCTCTTCTACTTCAAAAGGTTGCCGACCCCTGATCTAAAACCATGTCAAATATTACAATAATTAGAACTCTTATATGTAGCAGCTGTAGCAACGACTCTAACACGGTTTTTATTTTTTATATATTTGTGGTATTACATTTTAAATTTTTCTTTAAAGGTATATAATTATTTTGACAATTATTATTGTCTGATAACATACTCGAAGTATGTTTAAAAAATATTTTTAGATATCTTTATTTTAAAATCATCAAGGAAAACGTTGTGACGATTTATTTTTATTTGTATTTTAAATTTGTCCGTACATTATTACAGGGACCAAAAAACGTAACCATACAATGGAAAATTGGCAGCAGGTTAAGTAACTTTAGCAGCTTTACGCCATATCCTGTACAAAACGCGACATCAGTTGCTGAACCTGTGCTGGTCAGTTCTGGGACAACATGTGTCCAGTATATTCATTCGTCAACACTGAAGTTTCAAACAGAAGAAAAGTATGATGGCTACATGTATGTGTGTGTGGCTACAGAAAACAACATGAACACAGTCGTTGGGAATATGACGTTGTACACTAAAAAAGGTATTAAGATTTTACTAAGTCAATATTAAACATAATGAAAAGTATCTTTACATTAGTTAATAATGAATCAAATTAATTACAAAGCTATAGTTCTGAATAGTGCTAATAGAAATTCATAAAAACGTTTAAATTACAAGATGTTATGTGATAATGCACTAAAATGAAAGAAAAGTGTTTTTTGTTCATATATGATAATGAGCTACTATTTAAATAAATAAATAGAAAAGCTTGGCTCGCTATAATATGTATTGAATCCTTTTTGTTTACTAGAATTTAATAAGCGACCCACGCTTTTCTTTTTAGTCATTTAAATAGTGGCTCGTTTTTGTATTTAAAGAAAATCTTTTATTCTCTCCTTTGAGTGCATTATTATATTAACGCTTGTTACTAAAACGTTTTTATTAATTAAAATTTTTAGAATGCCTACTTTAAAATTTTTAAAACAGAATTTTATGGGTAAAAACATTTTTTTGCGCACCAAATGATCATCATAATGCGCAGAAAATATGTAATAATTCATAAAATAATGAATTTTTAATCCAATGAAGTCAAATTTAATGTCACGCTGCAATATCGTCGGGTCTTGAACCACGTGCTGAATTTCAGAGAACATTCGAAGTGCTGAAAAGTTCGATTGCCCGTTTTGATCAATGACGGACGACAGACAGAAAGATATGAAGAGGAAGGAAGTTAAATAAAAGCTTCTAAAAATAAATGACCAGAGAAAATATTTGAAACTTTTAATTAACAAATGCCTGGAGCGTATTATGAAACTTCGGACATATTTCATATTTATTTCATTTTAATATTATAGTAAATCGTAATCTAGTTTAATTATCGCAAAATTATTTAAACATAGACTCTAAGAGTTGCAATATTTCCAGGGAAACAGTTCCCTGATACAAGGTAAGAATTACAACATTACGATGTTTTGTTTTATATTTCATTCCATACACATTTTATTTTAAATTTTATTAACATTTGAAATACATTACGCCCGAAATGATTTAAGCAAATATATGTTATAATGGTTGGATACATTTGTGCAGCTTAATGATGTAGATACATATAGATGGATGTTTTATGAAATGCACTGCTATCAAATAAAACTGGACTAGTTAGCAAGCGTATGTTATTTTGAATATTCAATTAGTGACAACAGATACACACTGATAAGTTTCAGCTGCTTTGTCCTAGAACTACTTAAAGTTAATTTTTCTTCTGCTAGTCAGCCACTTAGTGAAACCCTCGTCAACCCAAAAGTTGTTGATATAGGAGGATCATTCACGGTGACATGTGACGCTTCGCGTGCTGGTGTTCCAACAAATGCAAGAACAATTTTAAGCCTGACTATTGCAAGGAGAGATGGGAAAAAAGAGCCAACTACTTTAGCGAAATACAACACGCTTACCTCCCCATACGAATCATCAGTAAGAAACTCCTTATACACATATCATATTTTTCGAAGCAATCTTTAAAATACAACAACCTTTCGTCGAATTTCAATATTTAATGTGTTACGTTATACCTTATCAGTTCGTAAACATACACTGTAGTATGTAATTTGAATACTTACAATGTTTTCCATTAATGTAGCTTTAATTGGATCATTATCTTTTGAAAACTTGTATTGTCTCTTACCTTCTCACTGGTAAATTGATAAACTTCTTCGCAATTTGTCTATTTCAACTGTTTTTCATTTTGATTATTTTTGTTTAAATTAAAAAAAAAAACTACTAGTTTGCTTAGGGGCTAATATTTTTAAGGAAGTATGATGGAAGACTATGGAGATGTAACCACAGGAACAAACCAGATATTCTTTCTTCGAACTTAATTTTAGTGTTGGAAAGTATTCTCTCCGAGATATCTAAGCATTACGTGTCAACTGATTATGCATCCTATAAACCGTTGACTCTGATTTAAGCCTGTTTTTCATTTTGGATTTGCTTCCAAAGCTTTTGTCCAACCAAGAAAAAACTACACGGCACCAGTTGATTGGTTTTGAAGTTGTTTTTTGTTTTAGAAAAGTTGATGTCCCCAATTCTCGAGTTTCATTTGCCCAGGATTTCGAACTCGAGGCTTTTAGGATTAGCAACAATGAGCATAACCGACGTCCCAATTCTGGATCTAAAAAATTTCGATTCAAAACGAATCAACTAACTTTAATCTGCTCACATATAAAGAAGTTCGAACGCAACCACAAAAGCAAACGCAACACACAATAAAAACACAAACGCAAACACAAGCGCAAATGCAAACGCAAACACAAACGCAAACATAATCACTAACAACAATACAAACACAAAGACAAATACAGATAGAAACATAAACATAAACGCAAATACAAACGCAAACCTAAACGAAAACAATACCTCAGAAACATTTATGCAAAATTAAACGCGAACACAAACTTTAACGCAAACATAATCGCAGAGTGCTAAAAGTATAGTCCGGCGTTCCAAATTGCGCCCACCGGGTATTAGGTTGTCAATATGAACACGACCAAGCCCAGAAATGAACTGAGTTATTTATAACGAGCCGACCAGCGGCGTATCATACGCCGCTATTTAGTTGTTTTATTTTCCACTTTTCAGTAATTCATAATTTGTGAATTCGACAGTACCAATGTTGCCACTGAAAATATTTGCTTTAAAACACTAACCTTTCCCCCCTTCCCCTAACCCCGACCCTACAACCCCCCCCCCCTGAAAACAGCCTCCTCTTAGTTACCTCCTGTAAGTTTAAAATAGTTTCAAACTAAATTATCTGCCCCTAATAGCCGTCACCAAACCCGGCTCTACGATTTGTAAACATTTAGCGTGACCACAGCTCACCAGACCATGTGGGGGTGGGGTGGGGTTAGTAGTGATAGAGAGGAAGAGAGGGGACTGCAAGGATGCGCTTGCAGCTTGTTTTTTAGCGTCTCCCAGAAGAGAATTATATAGATACGAGCCGGCCCGCGGCATAACATACGCCGCTATGTAGTTGTTTCTAATTTTCAATAATTCATAATTTGTGAATTCGACAGTACCAACGCTGACACTGAAAATATTTCTTTAAAACACTATAAGTAGCTCGTTATGGACCATAACCCCCCCCCCTTCCTTCCCCCCCCCCCCTCCCCCCCCTACGTTTAAAATCGTTGGCTCTGCTTGTAAACATTTAGAGTGAACACAGCTCACTAAAACCATGTAGGGGTGGGGAGGTAGGGAGAGCGTTTGCAGCTTGTTTTCTAACGGCTCGAAGAGGAGAATTATAGATATAGATTATTATGAAATTGTTGTGAAGTAGATAGTATTACTAATTATAATTTGACTTGTCAACTTAAAGACAAATGGACAAACTATTGATAGAGACTATACAATAGGTGTTTCCAAAATAGAATAGTTTGACCTTGATAGACATTGTTGACAATACAGGATGTACATCTAGGTGTTACTGGGTGTATATAAGCTGCGTTACATTTGGGTAGAGAGTGACAGATGCATGCAGGAGCGTGACAGAAGATGTGCGTTTTGAAACGAAGATAGAACGATTGGGCACTGATATGAAGAGAGATATAGAACGGATTGAATGCAGAGACAAGTGTTAATAAATCGTGAGAGTCGGTGTGATACAGTGTGTGGACCTGTGACATTGTAAGTCTGTTGAGATTCACCTAACTGTTATTATTTATGAAGGAATAAAGTGTTGTAATATTGAACTTGCAGGCAGAGTATGCTTCTTTATATCAGGTGGGTGGATCGGTACCAAATAGGTGTCTTCGGCCTAGAGTTGGGATTTCCTAAGCCGCTGACGCATACCTACAGACAGGAGCTTTTACATGCCTCTATGGCATTTAATGTCAAGCTGCAATATCGTCGGGTCTTGAACCACGTGCTGAATTTCGGAGAACATTCGAAGTGCTGAAAAGTTTGATTGCCCGTTTTGATCAATGACGGACGACAGACAGAAAGATATGAAGAGGAAGAAAGTTAAATAAAAGCTTCTAAAAATAAATGACCAGAGATAATATTTGAAACTTTTAATTAAAAAATGCCTGGAGCGTATTATGAATTTTCAGACATATTTCATATTTATTTCATTTTAATATTATAGTAAATCGTAATCTAGTTTAATTATTGCAAAATTATGTATGTATATATATATATATATATATATATATATATATATATATATATATATATATATATATATATGAGGGTATGTGTATATGTGTGTATGTTGTGTTATAAAATTATATATACATTAAAATTAAAATAATTATTTTAGTTTCCATCAGGAACTTTACGTGCCGGGAAATTAAGGTTTTATTTTTCTGGGAGGATAAATGAATCATCTGACAGACTAAATAACAGAAACACAATGACGATGAGCGTGATGGTCAATAATGCTCAATGTCCAGACGATGGCTTGTATATTTGTTCTGCGATATACTTCAACTCAAATAATGATGTTTTAATGGAGAGTCGGTATCAGAGTCTTACAATTACAGGCGAGTTTAAATACAAAGTCATCAGTTTTATTTAGCCTTACGATTAGTAGTGAATATAAACTTACTTTTGAAAATGACATTTTTATCGCTTAACTCATAGATTCAAAACTTTTAACAGCTCGCCTTGTTCCAGTTTTACTTAAATCATCTCCAGTTGGTTTTGTAGTACCAGGTAGGCCTACATGAAAAAATTCTGCATTATTAAATTGAGTTTTAAAGCTACTTAAAGTACAATATAATTATGTTGCTTATGTATTGTCACCACCTACGCCCCTAAACCTACGG
This sequence comes from Physella acuta, assembly GCF_028476545.2. Taxonomy (NCBI): domain Eukaryota; kingdom Metazoa; phylum Mollusca; class Gastropoda; family Physidae; genus Physella; species Physella acuta. The sequence goes on from NW_026731690.1 coordinate 230,157, forward strand.
TTTAATCATTATGTCGTGTCAATATTACAGGGTGCTCCTTAAAACTAATTTGATTTAATAAACGGCTATGATACTACATCTTATTTATATTCTATCGCACACTTTAAAACCATGCCGGACGCGCCTAATTCGATTTATTGATCAACTATATAACACCACTTGTTTAATACTCTATCGCACTGTTTAAAACAAACGTAGGCGCCAGAGCGCACACCGGATAACACTGGGAGCCTAATTGCACTCTACCGGGGCACTGCCCGTGCGAAATTGAAATTTCTTTCTCACAGAAACCTCCCAATGAGTATTATCAAAAACTTCCCGAATTTTCATGGCGATCTGATGAAAGGTGTAGTAATGCATTAAAGGAAATCAAACACACACACACACACTCATACATTACTTTTCATGTTTATAGATCTACATAATAAATCAGTTTGAGTGAAAACTTTGTATTTTTGTGAGTTTTATTATTAATAAAGGCATGCATATATATATATATATATATATATATATATATATATATATATATATATATATATATATATATATATATATATATATATATATATATATATATATATATATATATATATATATATATATATATATATATATATATATATATATATATATATATATACTAGCCGTACCGGCCAGGCCCTGATCTGGCTTCTGTGAAAAACCTTTCTGTTAAAGACCATTAACAGTGTGTTTAGTAATTATCATAAACCCGGCATTGTCCACCCAAACCACAACCTACCAAAACCAAAACAACAAAACGCAAACATAACGCTAACACAATTACAAATAAAAACGAAAACAAAAACCTAACAACAAACACAACCACAAACACCAATACAAACACAAAGAAAAAACAAACAAAAAAGCAAACGAAAACAAAAACCTAACAACAAACCCAACCACAACCACAAACACCATATGAAAAAACGAAAAAAAAAACGAAAAAGCAAACGAAAACAAACCAAATCCAAACGCAAAACCAACCACAAACACAAATACAAACACAAACCCAAAGAAAAAAACACAAACGAAAACGAAAAAAGAAAGAACAAAAACGAACCAAATCAAAACGCAACCACTAACGCAAACCCAACCTAAACACAAAGAAAACACTAACGCTAACATAAACGCAAAGTGCTCACAGTCTAGCCCGGGGCAGAATCGCCTGTTTCAGCTTAATTAATAATCGACTATAGTACCCCAACTTATTCATAGTCTTTTGCACTCACTTAAACGAACGTAGGTGCCAAACCAAACCAAATGAACAATTATAATACTCCAAGCCAGGGGTCGGCAACCTGCGGCTCGCGAGCCGCATGCGGCTCTTTTGATATCAAGATGCGGCTCTCCAGCTCCTTGAACAAATACTAATAATCTTAATAAAAAAATAAAATATTTGAAATGAAACAAATGTTGGTGGCTATTTAAAACCAGGGAAATTTTGAAAATTGTAACTTTTGGCTCTTCCGCTTTAAAAGGTTGCCGACTCCTGTCCAAGCTTATTCGTAAAATACCTACAACATTTGCACTTGATCAATCCCCGCTAATTATGTAATTATTTTTTCCCAACACCAAAACAAAGTAATAAAAAGTAAATTCTTTTCCACTAATGCAATGTTTTATAAAGGGAAGTAATTGTGTTTTCCTAATTTATCAAAGGGAAGTAAGTGCTAAAGGACTAAATATAAATAATTTTCAGACATAATTAGAATTTTTGTTATTTTTTTAAAATTGTGTTTAATGAACATGCCGACAATTATTACTATCAGTTTGAAAAATTAAAATTATTTCCCAACACTTTCAATAGTAATTTTTTAACTTATAAATTTAGACTATGAGCACGATAATAGTCTAACACTTAAATCCATCGAAGTATGTCAACGACAAACAAATTTATTTTTACATACAGAATTGAGCTTTATATATTAGATATGTTTGTTTGTATTCATACACATATTGATACACTAAGAATAAGATAGACTACTATAAGCGTTCACTAGTTCGAAACAGTCGCGTCCTCCGGCGCCAGGCGGACGAGTGACCTGCAGCAGATCGGGTTCCCCCCGTGAGCACTATGGCCAAGTAATAGAGAAACTGCTTATTTTACGTTTGAAAACTTAAAACAAGGCCCCGCTGTAAAAGTAGACGATTGGTAACGAATTGATGAAATACTCTTAAAACACTGCGTTAACATTTCTTCTCAGACAACAGCAACCCGTCAGAAGGGCTTACTTCAATGATTCACATATTTATAATACGATTATTTTAAATGTAACATAAGCACTAAATATATGGGTAAACAAAACAGGAAGGTATCAGAAAACGTAACAAACGTTCAGTTGAGAAAATGAAATGTATAGTACAGCTTTTAAACATGGACTATGCTGTTGACACTCATCACTTATACACCATATTTAAAAGCATACAGTTATTAACCAACAATATAGTACATACAACGACCACAAATGGTTCGTTCATTAACGAATATTTTAACACAGACAACAGTGAAACAAAGACACCAAACACAATATAGGTGCATTACTTCTAAGTCATTTTTGTGTGTGTGGGTACTCTCTCATCACTGTTTTTTAATTGTTTTAATTCTTTTTTTTTATTTTTCGGAAAAGGTGCTCTATTTTTCGAAGGGGGAAAGTATCGCCCCCCAGATTTGCAGTTAGAAGTAAGCGAAGGACAAAATGTCAATTTAACGTGTTTTGTTAATGTAAGTTCCGTAAATAAATGAACCAATTGCGTAAACACAAAATTAAAATCAATAACAGTAATATGACATCTACAATTGCACGAAAAAGTTTTCAGAGTTTTTATTGGGTGACTAAAGTAAAATGTGTGTGCGTTGATTCATAGCTTATTTCATTTTATCCCCACACTACACAATTTAATATCGTGTTTCTTACGAACACTGAGCAAAAACAAATTGATAAGAATTATATTTAACTATATATTTATGTTTGTTCTTTTGTATGCAGTGCTGTATAATTGCAGGGATCAAACTATGTAAACATTCAATGGAAGTTTGGCAGCAGGTTAAGTAACTTTAGAAGCTTTACACTATATCCTGACAAAATCGCAATAACAATTGGCAAACCTGATTTAATCGATTCTGGGACAACCTGTGCCAGGTACCTTCATTCGTCGACACTGACGTTTCAAACAGAAAACATGTATGATGACTACACGTATGTGTGTGTGGCTACAGAAAACAACAGAGACACAATTGTTGCTAATATAACGATAGACGTAGCACAAGGTACAGTTAACTTACTGTCCTGATTAATAACCAAGACTTTACATAATACTTTACATAATATATTTTTAAAAATTTTATAAGATGTACAAAATGAAGTTAATTTATGGAGTTAATTCCATTAAACTTGTTAGTCTTTCTTTTTCTTCGTTCTTAATGTTTAGTGTTGGAAGGGATCTGGCCTTACCTGCAAGAGGGTTCGAACTCGAGACGTTTTCGAATTTTAACAACCATGAGCTTTTGCCGACTCGACCACGCCTCCAATACAATTCAGTATACGTGTCAACTGGTTTTCCGCCAGTAGGCATTGACTCCAGTTTCAGCCTGCTTTTCTTTTTGGATTTGCTTAAATAGTCATTTTGTCCAACCAAGAATAAACTACAAGGCAACACTTTATTATCTGCTTTTACTGGTAATGTCTAAACATGTGGGTAATAATTCATGATAATCTCTTGAAACTTAAAATAAATGTTTTATCACTATTGTTAATAGTTATCAGAAGGTAATCGAAAAAATATTCATAAATCATGACTATATTAAATACATGTGAATTAGATACCGATCAGCTGGGTGGACGATTTCTATTGACCTAAACCTGGATTCGAACTCGAAACTTTCGGGTTAGCAGTCTAGCTCTCTGCCGCTAGGCCACGGGGAAGTATAAAAAGTATTACTAATTTCATTAATTTAAAAGTCTTCAGGGTAACACAACATTCATTAAAAAATAACTTGATCGAGGCAACAGCCAAATCAGTGGGGTAGCCAGGATCGTCTCAAGGGGAGGGGGTTCCAATTTTTACCCGGGGACAAACTTTCGATTTGCACCCCCCCCCCCTCAAACTTTCGATTTGCACCCCCTCAAACTTTCTATTTGCACCCCCCATCATACTTTATATATATATATATATATACCGAGAGGTCTATGGGGGGGGGTTACGCCCCCCCCCCCTAACCCCCCCCCTCCCTGCCTACGCCACTGAGCCAAATAAACCCGCTAATTTTACCCGCCGTATATTTGAATGGCAAGAACTCTAGCAGACGACATATTTCTACAGAACTGTCCATCGCGCCACAACAATTATCCTTAGCATCGTAGCATTTTAGAAACAATTGCGTTTCATTTCCTAGACTACCGATTATTTTTGATGATTTGAATTGGCATTAATTTAAAGATTAATAAATGTAGTTTTTAATTGTTTAAGTTAACTTGAACAGTAATTGTTATAATATTTTCAGTGACAAAGTCAGCCTATACAAGGTATGGATTTCCAAAATATAATTTCTTTTTTTTACTTTCTCGTATATACGTAGTATAGAGAAAGTATTGTAATCGTGCAAAAAAAAAATGGAGATTTTTACAAATCTCGACGTTTTACACCTCACTGATACGGAAAAACATAATTTTGCAATCTTGTCCGTATGTCTGTGTGTGTGTGTGTGTGTGTGTGTCTGTGTGTCTGTGTGTCCGTGTGTAAACACGATAACTTGAGTACCGTTACAGCTAGGTTGATGAAATTTCATATATAAGTATTATATCAAAATGGTAGATCCGTATCAA